>NC_068288.1:36247740-36347740 GCF_025860055.1 Xyrauchen texanus
TTTTCTCCCAATTTGGAATTCCCACTTCCCACTACTTAGTAGGTCCTCGTGGTTGCAAGGTTACTCACCTCAATCCAGGTGGCAGAGGACAAGTGTCAGTTGCCTCTGCTTCTGAGACAGTCAATCCGTGCATCTTATCACATGGTTTGCTGTGCATTATACCGCAGAGACTCCCAGCATGTGGAGGCTCATGCTACACTCCACGATCCACACAAAATTTAGCGCGCGCCCCATTAAGAGCGAGAACCACTAATTGCAACCACCAAGAGGTTACCCCACTACCCTCCCTTGCAACCAGGCCAATATGGTTGCTTAGAAGACCTGGCTGGAGTCACTCAGCACACCCTGGATTTGAACTGGTGACTCCATGGGTGGTAGTCAGCATAAATGCTCGCTGAGCTACCCAGGCCCTCTGATGTATCATTATTTTACTGAATAGCCATTGTCTAATAATTCTCATCTTTGTATTACTATGCCATTATTACTATACCAATATTAAATTGCCCTCTCTTAGGTCCAGTGCTTGGTTTGTAGTCAGCAACTAGCTTACAATAAGAACACCTTCTTAATGCTGAGACAATTCTGAGAAAATCAATCAAGCGGACAAGGTTAAGGCACACATTTATTCATGCTTTGGTTTAATATACTTTGTTTAAAATAAATAAATAGGAATATAAAATTGTTGTCTTTGTTTATTATTTCAATTCTTTATGTGTAACCTGTATTAGTTTCACATCTGAAGTGTTCACAAAGCAAATGATAGATAATGCTTTGGTGAATATTATTTTTAATGATTTACATCCCTTCACCATTGTAGATGATTCAGGATTTAGGGAGTTTGTGAGTTTTCTAGATCCAACATACAATATCCCATACAGAAAAGTATTGAAAGCATGGTTGAAGCTAAATACTTAAGAGGAAAAAGAGAAGTCAAAAGAGGAGGTGCAGAAGACAACAGCAGTGAGTGTCACACCAGACATGTGGACATCCATACATATGGATGCATACTTGGCAGTGGCATCATTTTATAAATGATAAGGACGTGTTGTCAACAGCATTATTGGGAGTTGGTAAATGTATCTAAAAATAATTTTCTGTGTAAATTGTCTTTAATTTCTCTTTATATTTTATTGTAAATTATCTTAACTAAAATACAAATATAAGTCTATTTTTGACTTCTTATGTGGGGTCCCTAAAGCCTTTATGAAGTCATGGCTATTGGATTAAAAACACAAACTGACGTAGTGCAGCTTACAAAGCCGTAATCAGGGTCAAATTGGTACAATTGTACAGGGTACAAATTGAATATAGCCTATTAGCAGCATCTATTTGTGGGAATATTTTCAAAACGTCTGGTCACGAATATATATATTGCCCTAAAAGTCTTTTTTTGTACGACTTTTTTATTTTGTTTGAGAAAAGTATACTATTATGTCATCAATTAAATTACTAAACGTAGTAATTGTAGACTGTGTAGATGTCATGTATATTTTGCTGATTCATGTTTTTCATGTCATTTATTTTGAAAAGTTTAGTTCCTGTCCAGGTCATGTGGTGTCATGTCATGTGAATTCCTTTTTCCCGTCTTCACAAGTTGCTTCAAATCTTTCGTCATGGTCAACAAGTCAGCGTCCCACATCATGGCCACCGAGCCAGAGATTCACGTCATGGCCGCCATGCCAGATTTTCACGTCATGGCCGCCGAGCCAGAGTTCCTTGTCATGGCTAGTGCCATATTTTTCTCTGGATCCTGAGTCTGCTCCATGCCATGTCACAGCAACGCCTCAGCCTGCTCCATGCCATGTCACAGCAACGCCTCAGCCTGCTCCATGCCATGTCACAACAATGCCTCAGCCTGCTCCATGTCATGTCACAGGAACGCCTCAGCCTACTCCAGCCACGCCTGAGTCTGCTCCACGCCATGGCATGGCCACATCTGAGCAGTTGGACCTGGAGATGGTTCCCGCCCTTGTATCCACCTTATGAACACTTCCTCATGAGGACCTCTTGACCCTCCTACCCCGCCTGGACCCTCTGAGCCCTGGACTCTGCCTTGGCCTGTTGATCCCTCGACATCGCCTCGGCTCTACGTTCCCTCGTCTACACTGCAGTGCTTCAGCCTGTTGGCTTTACCGGGGTCCCTCGTCCCTCCAGCTCCTCCTTGGTCTGTCGGTCACCTGGCTCTGCCATGGCTCTCCGATCCTCTGGCAGCGCCTCGTCCCTCCGATCTGTCAGCTCCACCAGTGACCTCCATCCCTACAGCTCCACCTTGGTCATCAGCACCACCGGCTCCACCTCAGTATTCTGATCCCCCAGCTCTGCCTTGCTCCTTCGAGCCTCCACCGCCACCTTGGTTCTCCCTTCCTCCGGCTCCACCCTGGCCCTTCGAGACTTCGGCTACTCTCTGGGTACCAAGTTCCCTGGCTTTGCCCTTCAAGTCTCTCACAGCTCCGCCTTCCATGGCTCCACCCCTCAAGTCTCTCACAGCCACACCTTCCATGGCTCAGCCCCTCGAGCCTCTCAGGGCCCCACCTTCCATTGACTATGCCCTGGTCCCATGCCCCACGCCCTGTCTCGCCAGGCCATGCCCTACACAATGCCATCCCAAGCCACTCCTCAAGACCCCCCACCCCCTCAGCTCCCTACAGATCTTTGGGAATTATTTAATGTTTTATGTGTTTGATTCATGTTTTGGGGTGCCGGGAGCCGCCCCTTAGTTTGGGTATATGTCATGTGTAATTTGTTTATTCTTGTTTTTCATGTATTTTATTTTGAAAAGTTTAGTTCATGTTCAGGTCATGTGGAGTCATGTCATGTGAATTCCTGTTTCCTGCTATGTTCATGTGTCTTGTATTCATTGGGTTTTTGTCTTGTTATCAGTTCTGTCTGTTCATTGGTTTCCTCGTCATTGTTTTACCCCTTGTCCATGTATTTAAGCACTCTTGTTTTCCATTGTCCTTTGTGAGGTATTATGTTTGGTGTAACGTAGTCCATGTTTAAGTCAAGTCAATGTTGATGTTCATGTATAGGTTTTGTTTTGGTTTCACATTCTGTAATATACTCACGTTTGAATAAACTGCACCTGGGTACCTACATCATCATCATCTTCGTCTTCGTCTGCCTGTCAATGCTGAGCTTCATTACGGTAATAGTTAAAATGTAGACTAAATGTAATGGTAAATGATTGAGACATAAAATACAATTTTAAATGGCCAATTAGGCAGTAAATAAGAAATTTCTCAAGCTTTTAAGTTATGAAGTGAGAGGATTTTACCAATTACTATTAATTAAATTTGTAATATTTGTGTGGAACTACAGTATTTCTATGTTCATTGCAATGTACAAACCCAATTTTAATGTCATATTTTAATTGTTTAGCAAGCAGAATTTTCCCACACTCACACATCATGAAGGTCATCAGTTGCGCAATTGTATGGGGCCTTCGTTGCCATATTTTGTAATTCATAATGTGTCACACATTCTCAATTGAAAAAAGGTCAGGACATCAGGCAGGCCAATATAGCACCAGCACACACTGCTTACACAGCCATGCACTTGTAGTCCGGGCAAATGCAGGGATGACCCTGGAAAAGACATTGTCTGGATGGCAGCATATGTTGCTCCAAAATTGGTACATCTCTTTCAGCATCAATGGTGCCCTCACAGATGTAAAAGTTAGAAAACATGATTCCACTGTTCCTCTTTCCATCTCAGATGAGAGAGAGAGCCCATAGAAGTTGCAGCACTTCTGGGCAGAGTTGATGTATGGCTTCTGCTTTACATAAATTAAAAAAATAATAATTATAACAATTAAATTCACATGGTTAAACATGTATTAATGTGTTGTTGTAGTGTTTTCAATATAGCAAAGAGTAAATATAATTTACAAATAACTCCTTTTTGTTTTTATTAGCATTTTCCATACTGTTCCAACTTTTTCGGGATTGGGGTTGTATATTCCTACAGTGTGATGCCACTACATGACAGAAAGTGATATTTTCAGCATTAATAAGCAGAAAATAAAATAAAAACTTTGCTTATTTATTTGAACATGTTACCATATGTGAGTCTAACTGTTGGAAACAATGCAGGCCCCATATTTGCTTGGTTTGTCCAAGGTAACGATCATTAACTTTACCCAAGACTCCAAAATTCCACATTGGTGCAATCAAAGCCCCATTTTAGAAGGCATCAAGTGAGGCTTACAGGTGTGATATTGCATAAAGTAATCCCTGTTGTGAAGCCTCTCACATTTAACCCACATCAGGATTAAATAGTGACAGCTGCTTAGCATGATCAGTTTTATTGCTAACGAAATGGGCACTGTGGCAAATGCGATAGCCTTTCATTCACATTTGTTCATCCATCCTTTGCACTAAATAACTCTCCTTTGCTGTTTGAACACTCTCTTGTGTTCTTCATCTTGTTGTTATGGCAACCCTACTGCCAAAATTATTGTCCATTCCCACAGGTCTTTGTGGTCTATCTGTGCCATCATGTATAATCCCTGTTCACGTATTATTGGCTTTCTTGTGCCAAGTAAATATGCAGTAAATGACAGTCATTTGTCAACCACGTCAGGTTGATGTAGTGTTGTTTGTATATCAAGTGACCAACATTATCGATTTCAGCCTTTGAACCTCAGGCACCGGCTTCTATCTGGGCTAATGATAGGGTATGGTGTTTGTCAGTGTGTCATTTTCTCTACATATGTTTCTAAGAAAAGGTAGATTTACCTTTATATTACAAATACATATCATATGACCCAGAGTCTGAGTGGACGGGTCCGTACAAAGGTTTATTTTGTGATAATGATCAACTGAATGTTCATTATTCTAGTTGTTACAAGGCTACTTACTGTACCATGTAATAATGTCCCATTGCTTTCTGTGTCTGTTGTGTTTTAATCTAATAGTTTTTTCCTCATTGCTCAAAAGACATGCCCTAAATCGTATAACACATTTCTCAAAACTATAAGCTGCAATCTAATAAAAATGTTTGCTTTCATATGGCTCTTAAAACTTGCTGAGCTGTACCATGGGACCCACTATGTCCTGAGACGGAACTGCATCAAAATTGTTTAAGGTCATGGAGCTGGAGTGTTTTCTTTATAGTCAATGTTTTCATAACTAATTTTTTTCATTTAGTGTATTTGTTTTTAATCGAAAACTGCTTCATGTTTGCTATAAGCACCAAAAAACACTTGAATAATTACTGTTAGAAATATTCTAAACTAATCTGACAGCCAACATATCAAAAAAACGATATATCACATATAATTTAAATTGATGAAACAGTGATATAAATTATAAAGGCAATTTTTCCCTCACATTTTAAAATTATCAAGTATTTTTGTTGATTTTTATGGCATTTTTGTACCACCGACCCCTAATAGTTTCTGACACTGCTGGCTGAACATCTTAGTATGTATTTCCTGTCTGACAAGATGCAATACTCATATTTTTTAACCCATTTATTTAGCTTGTAATGCATACTGTGTTTCATGCCTGGCAAAAATTTGCTGCCCATTAATGTTCATGAAGTAACTGAGATGGTAGTGCATTGCAAACGACATTTATTTATTTATTTTTTGCTAGGATATATTTCACCAAATGTGTTTAAGTAAAAAGTTATCACAAAATGAATTGTCAGTAAAGTCAACATGTCAGACCTTCTGAACTGTGAGATTATTATAAAAATAATAATAATAGTACAATTGGAAATGATTATAAAATGCGTTCTGTACAGAAGAATAAGAGTATGTGGGGGTTTAAATTAGGTAAACTAAACTGTATGAGAACACAGCAATAAGATGAAATATTGCTGCACTTGGAAAGTGTACAACCCTTTTCCCTGCAATGACATAGATAAAAAAAAGAGGGTCAGGTGGTTCAACACTCAGAAGAACAAATACAGAAATTAAGAGTGGAAGAGAGCAGTAGGGAAAGACAAGGAAAATGGTCCAGAGTCCTCTCTGCAATTACTTCTGCAAAGAGAGTCTTTAGAAAAAGTCACACACTGCAGTCACAATCTATTATTTTTTTCTGAAGACAAGACAAAACATTTTGTATTATGAGGTCACCAGAATCGTATTATATTTGCAGTGAAAACACTAGATACTGTGCAAGAAATAAGGACAGGTACAGAGCAGAATCAAGTAATTATGGAGCAAACAATCCATTTTCCTCCTGTGTAGACTTGTTTGTCTTCATAAATGAGATCTCTGTTTTCAGAGATGACTGCACTTCATGTATTGATAGAAAAAAATATCTGTTAAAGGAACAGTTCACCCAAATAAAACAATAATAAACCTCATGTTCCCCTTCTGTCGCTCTCTTACGTTGTGTCAGAGAACGACACTAGGGGTCTCTCTTGAGCGCCGATATTCACCTCTGTACTATGAAAAAAGGCCAATGAGAGTTGGCAGCCAGTATTTGCATGTCCCGCCCCCGGACATACGGGTATTTAAGCGGCGCAAATACGGGAGTTCATTCAGAAAATTTCTTCGGAGCCGATGGTCGTGTTTGCAGTCTGCTGCGTTACTACACACCGAGTTCCTGCTATCCTCTGCTGCATGCTGTTGGATTCTGCGGCGCACAACAGTGGCTTTCTCCTGGTTGCACGGCTGTGCACTTCCTGCCCCTGAGCGCATCGACAGTTGCAGATAGAAAGATCTCTCACGAGTCTTTCATTCATAAAAGAGTGATTTTATTTAAAAGAGTAATTTCCTCTAAAAGAGCAAAAACACAGCGGCGTTGAACGTCCTTTTCAGGACGCCGTCTTTTTAAAGATGCCTTTCCGCCCCTGTGTTGTTTCTGGATCGCGGTAGAGTACTCTCCGCTCCCGACGGCCACAGGCGTTGTCTCGTGTGTCTGGGCAGCGATCACACCGAGGCTGCGTTTGTGGATGGTTCATGTTCTCATTGCGAGAACATGACCATGACAACGTTGCGGTCACGGCTTGCTTACAACCGTAAGCAAGCCACTCCAGCCGCCCCCCGCGTCGCTCCTTCTTCCCACGGGATTGAGGACGATGCGGCTGGCGATGGAGGTGATTTGGGGATGGCAGCGGGTGCAGCTCCGCCGGGTATGCACCCTCGGACCACCCGCGCCCCAGCACGCTCGTTGACTCCCGTCCCCGCTCGAGGTGGCGGCCACTCACCTCACAGCCAGTCTGCCTACCCTCTTGCGATGGAAGCAGATGAGTTCACCGCGACATCGGAGGGCGTGGGCTCTGACGCTGAGGGCTCCTCTGGGCTGCCGCCTTCGGGCTTGCACGCCCAGCAGGAGGCCGACGTGCAGATGTCCGATATGCTTTCCCGGGCAGCCAATAGCGTGGGCCTGGATTGGAACCCTCCATCCTCCCCGCAGCCATCACGGCTAGACGATTGGTTTTTGGGCGTGGGGCGCCGCTCACAGCCGCGGAACGTCAGCAATGGCTGGACTTGGTTGAGATGCGTGAAGCCGACAAGACTCGCTTCCTCAACGCCCCTGTCTCCCAGTTCGGCCTCTTCGGCGACACCGTGGAGGACTTTGCCCAGCAGTTCTCCCTGGTGAAGAAGCAGACGGAGGCCATTTCTCACATCATGCCGCGCCGCAAGCCTGCCGCCACGGCCCAGGCCCCATCTGCTCGCCGAGGGCGTCCTCCTGCGGCCAGAAGACCTTCTGCTCCGCCCCAACCTGGGCCCAGCTCTCAGCCCCAGCGTCGAGCAAACCGCAGGAAGCGTCGCCCCCTGCCTCACGGACCCCGTCGAGGACCCAGAAGGCTCCCAAGCGTCCCTGAGACAGCGGACCCAGAGGGCGAGAAGTTAGCTCCGGAGATGGTGAGACCGCTCCGTCCCCGGTGGAGGGCCGGGAGGAGAATCTTGTGTTTTTTCATTTGCCGCACCCCTGGCGGGGCTGCGGTACCCAAATTCTCAATAAAAGAGCTATTTCCTTTACCTCTGGGTCACATGGCCGCAAATGCCGTTCTCACGGCACTTGTGTTTCAGGCCTCAACAGTCCCGGCGCCCAGGATGCGGTGCTCCGCCCTCAGCCCCACGACTGTTCCCCGGCCGGCCGGTTCAGACGAGTCCAGAGGACGCCCGACATCAGACCTCCTCCTCTGTCACGAACCCGCCCCTGCCGGGTGCGCGGAACAAGGTAAGTGCTTTGAGCTTATTCTCAGCACCAGAGCCTCGGGACGCCACAGAGCCTCCCGGCGCTGCGTTACCTGTTCCGCACCGCTGCGAAGCCCGCCGGATACGTCCAAAATACTTGTCCCCTTGGTGCCCCTAGCACAGAGCGCAGAGGCATGGCTTTCTCTGCCCAGCTCGTCACGCTGGCTGCACCGGACCATTCGACTTCGGTTACGCAATTCAGTTTGCCAGGTCTCCGCCCCCCTTCCTGGGCGTTCGTTCCTCCGCAGTGCACGGCGAACATGCCCTCTCCCTGCGTGAGGAAATCGCCTCCCTTCTAATCAAGGACGCGATAGAGCCTGTCCCTCCAACCGAAACGAAGAAGGGTTTCTACAGCCCTTACTTCGTTGTACCCAAGAAAGGCGGTGGCATACGACCGATCTTGGACCTGCGAGTTTTCAATCGGACCCTGTCCAAACTCCCGTTCAAAATGCTCACCCAGAAACAAATTCTATCTGGCGTTCGGCATCTAGATTGGTTCGCAGCGGTAGACCTGAAGGACGCGTACTTTCACGTCTCAATTCACCCTCGACACCGACCCTTTCTACGGTTCGCATTCGACGGCCAGGCGTATCAGTACAAGGTCCTCCCCTTCGGCCTGTCTCTGTCCCCTCGCGTCTTCACGACGCTACGAGCAGTATGCCCCGCTACGAGGAGCGGGCATACGCATACTCAATTACCTCGACGATTGGCTCATTCTGGCCCCCTCGCAGGAATTACTATGCGCACACAGAGACCAGGTGCTCGAGCACCTCCGCCGCTTGGGGCTTCAGGTCAACTGGGAGAAGAGCAAGCTCACCCCAGTCCAGAGCATCTCTTTTCTCGGTTTGGAGTTAGACTCAGTCTCAATGACAGCACGTCTCTCCAACGAACGTGCTCAGTCAGTGCTGGAATGCCTCGCTTCCTTCAAGCCAGGCACCGTGGTCCCGTTGAAACGTTTCCAACAGCTCCTGGGGCATATGGCATCCTCCGCGGCGGTCGCGCCACTGGGGTTGATGCATATGAGACCACTTCAGCATTGGCTCCAGACTCGAGTCCCGAGACGAGCATGGCGCCACGGCACGCACGGCGTGGAAATTACCACTGCCTGCCTCCAAACCTTCAAACCCTGGACAGACCTCTGCTTTCTTCGGGCAGGGGTACCCTTGCAGCAGGTGTCCCGTCGCGTTCTGGTTACAACCGACGCCTCCAAATTGGGTTGGGCGCCGTGTGCAACGGCAGCGCAGCCGCAGGCCGGTGGAACCAAGGCCGCTGCGCTGGCACATCAACTGCCTAGAGCTGCTGGCCGTTCGTCTTGCCCTGAAGAAATTTCTTCCGATGATTACGTGGCAAACATGTCCTGGTCAGGACAGACAGCACCACGGTGGTGGCTTACATAAACCGCCAAGGCGGAGTACGCTCCCCACATGTCACAGCTCGCCCGTCGTCTCCTCCTTTGGAGTCAGCAGCGACTGGAGTCGCTGCGTGCCACTCACATCCCGGCAACCTCAATGTGATAGCGGACGCGCTGTCAAGACAAACCTTGCCTGGCGGAGAGTGGAGGCTCCACCCCCAATCGGTCCAGCTGATTTGGGACAGGTTCGGCAAGGCCCAGGTAGACCTGTTTGCCTCCCAGGAAACCTCCCACTGTCCGCTCTGGTATGCCCTCACAGAGGCTCCCCTGGGGACAGATGCTCTGGCTCACAGCTGGCCCGTGGGGCTGCGCAAGTACGCTTTTCCCCAGTGAGCCTTCTTGCACAGGTGCTATGCAAGGTCAGGGAGGACAAGGAGCAAGTCACTCTGGTGGCCCCCTACTGGCCCAACCGGACGTGGTTTTCGGATCTCACGCTCCTTATGACAGCCCCTCCCTGGCGAATTCCCCTGAGGAAGGACCTTCTTTCTCAGGGGCCGGGGCACGCTCTGGCACCCGCGCCCAGACCTCTGGAAACTCCACGTCTGGTCCCTGGACCGGGACGCGGAGGGTCTAGCCGACCTACCTTTAGCCGTCATAGACACTATTAACCAAGCCAGAGCCCCTTCGACCAGGCATCTTTACGCCCTGAAGTGGCGTCTGTTCGCGAACTGGTGTTCTTCCCGAGCGAAGACCCGCAGAAGTGCGCAGTTAGGTCAGTGCTCGTGTTTCTTCAGGAGAGGCTGGAGAGGAGGCTGTCCCCCTCCACCCTCAAGGTGTATGTTGCTGCTATCGCGGCCCACCATGACACGGTAGACGGCAAGTCTCTTGGCAAGCACGACTTAATCGTCAGGTTCCTAAAAGGTGCCCGGAGGATGATTCCCTCCGGCCTAACCTATTTCCCTCCTGGGATCTCTCGGTCGTCCTGAGGGGACTCCGGAGACCCCCTTCGAGCCGCTTGACTCAGTTGGACTCAGGGCCATCTCTCTCAAGACTGCCCTGCTGATCGCGCTCGCCTCCATCAAGAGGGTCGGGGACCTGCATGCGTTCTCTGTTAGCGACGCCTGCCTGGAGTTCGGTCCGGCAGACACTTTCGTGATCCTAAGACCGCTGACCGGACTACGTGCCCAAGGTTCCTACCACACCCTTCAGGGATCAGGTGGTGAACCTGCAAGCGCTGCCCGGGAGGAGGCAGACCCAGCCCTCTCACTGCTGTGTCCGATGCGTGCCTTACATATTTACCTGGACCGCACACAGAGCACCAGGCGCTCTGAGCAGCTCTTCGTCTGCTTTGGGGACAGCAGAAAGGGAACGCTGTCTCCAAGCAGAGACTCGCCCACTGGGTTGTCGATGCCATTTCCTGGCTTATCACACCCAGGCTGTGCCCCCCTTTGCGGGTCCGAGCCCACTCCACCAGGAGTGTTAGCGTCCTCATGGGCACTGGCTAGGGGCACTGCCCTAGCAGACATTTGTAGAGCTGCGGGCTGGGCAACACCTAACACTTTTGCGAGATTCTACAATCTCCGAGTTGAGTCAGTTTCGGTCCCGTGTTCTCTCAGGTACCGAGCCCGTGAGAACTTCGGTGACACGCCGACGATCTGACCGGGTGGATCGCTTGCACCCAGCCCTTCCCCTAACCAGGGGAAACAGTGCGCCTTCTTCCCAGGAGATCCCAGGCTTGGGACACTGGTTGGCTCCTCCCCTAGCCCTTGCGGTCGCAGTTCTCTTGCGGAGGGACTCGCCGACCCAAACCACTGCTGGTACCGCTAGCTACCCTGTACTGGTATAGGGGCCCCACAGGTAAGGCCTCCTGCTCGGACTCCCCTGTGTGTAAAACCACGGTTCTGTCCCCTCACGTGAGTTGACGCCGTGTTTCCCTTAGGCAGTCACAGCTGCCTCAGGTGCCGTGCTGTATGCTCCCCCCTCTCTGAGGCTGGTGCTACCACCGCACTACTGTTCCGCATAAGGCCTTGGTATAGGCCATGCGATGTATGTGCCACTCAAATTTGCCTCCCCTCCGGGTAGGTGTGGCCTCCGCAGGGTCTTCCCCGCCCTACCAAGGGCTAAGACCCCCTTCCCTCAATGCGTGTAAGGGCCCGGCCGTAGTTGCTCTATCGCGAGAAACATAGAGAGAAAGAGGCCCAGCCAGGCTGGCCCGTTCCCATGTTGGCGGCCGTCACTTTGTTCCCTCCTCGGGGTAACGATAAGGAATCCTGATGGCTTAAATGGGGCATTGGGGAAGAGTGCGTCGCGACCTGATACAGTTGGTCGATTCTGCACGTAGGAATACCTGCTCGCTCCTGTATCAGCGGATCACGTACACGGCTCAGCGCATGGCGCTTTTTAAATGGACCCCTAGTGTCGTTCTCTGACACAACGTAAGAGAGCGACAGAAGGGGAACGTCTAGGTTAGGTATGTAACCTCAGTTCCCCGATGGAGGGAACGAGACGTTGTGTCCCCCTTGCCACGTCGCTGAGCCGAGCCCCTGTTGTGGCCGGACCATTTCCGGCTCCTCAGAAAAATCTGGGTAGCTCAGCGAGTAAAGACGCTGATTACCACCCCTGGAGTCACCAGTAATCCAGGGTGTGCTGAGTGACTCCAGCCAGGTCTCCTAAGCAACCAAATTGGCCTGGTTGCTAGGGAGGGTAGAGTCATATGAGCTAACCTCCTCAGCACCCCTGGAGCAGATAGGGTCAAGGGCCTTGCTCAAGGGCCCAACAGTGGTATCTTGGCAGTGCTGGGGCTTGAACCCCCAACCTTTCGATCAGTAACCCAGAGCCTTAACCGTTGAGCCACCATTGGCCCCAAATGTATGTTCTGAACCTGGAAATTTTGCTTTCTTCCATTGTACAGGAAAAATAGGAAAAATACCTCGAACTCGCACTCAAAACACGAAAGATTCTCTTTCTTCTATCAAACACAAAAGGCTTTATTCATTAATATCATGGTTAGGTTTAGGGTCTGGGTAAGGTGTTACACTTCATTGTTAGGTTAACCTTTTTATTGAAACACATGTAGTTTAACAAGGAATAAACTAAACATGTGAGTCTAATAATATTAGATAAGTGGGGGAAAAAGTGGAAGGGGAAACTCAGGGCTAAAGACAGGCAAAGGGCATTCTCATAGAGAAACACGATGAAAGCAAAAACATACAAATATTATAAAGTTATTGGATTTTTGCTGTTGTGTTAAAAATAAATTGCCTGTAACATCATGCCGAAAAAGTTGGCTTTGGGTTTTCATTGTTGAAGTTATTGTTTACACATTAAAGAGGCAAAAGACACAAAAGGCACCGATTTTGTGCAATGACCCCAGGTTATGTATGACTTCATTAAGGCTCTAAAGATAATAGTGTATAGTCTAAAAAAACAGGGCCTATGACAAAACATATTCCCTATTTAGAGATCAAATTAATTAATGTAACTGTTCACACATAAAATTACATTTCTGGGTGGTTTCTCAAAACATTCTATAGCATGCCTTCCGGTTGAAAATGTCACGTCACCTGGGCTACATTTATTATATTTTTGGCTCCATTTTAAGCTGAGTTCCATCCGCCAGCTCTTTGAACGCCTCCCTGGTCCTTTGAATATTTTCTCTGACAATAGAGGGCTTGGAGTCAAAAAGGTTGTGAACCACTGACCTAAACCTAACCAATAGTGTCCAAAAAGCAAATGAGAGATGAACAAACAGACATTCTTACCCTAAACCAACACCTAAACCTAACCGCTAGTGTCCTAAAAGGAAATGCAACCTCATCATTTCATCTCGCTTCAATGACACTTTTATCTTAAGTGTCAGCATGTGTGCTTTGCTGGGCTCGAAGCGCTGTTTTCCGAGTTCCAAGTCTAACACTTTATGTGGTGAATTACCACATAAGCTAATCATATTGGAATAAGTGTGAAAATGTAGGATCTGTAATACAAGCATTACCGTAAAATGTATAGTTTTTCAACTGATGCGTAAGATTGAAAGTGTTTTGTTATAACATAGCAGTTTGTGAGTAATAGAGCAAAAACAAAAAAAAGTGTTTATAAAGTAATAATCTGTCGTTATGCTCGTGATTTACATAAAAGTGAATAAAATGCACCGTTGTTGTTGCACCTCTAGTATTAATTTCACCAGAAAATTGTGGTGAAACGAAGAACCACGAAACGAGGAGTACATGAGAAGGATGCACAGACTGAAATTTAAGTTTTCATTTACAGAAACCATCCAAAGCTCTCAAATCAAACATGACCTGACATCATTGGATATCAGTGACTTTAAATGTCATTGGTTTTTGCATGTCTCAGGACCAAACGTCATTGTTGTCAACCATATCGAACAATATCATATGTGAAATGATAACTACTATGGAATTGAACATTTTCAGACAATAACGACTGAAATTTTGGCCTGCAAGGCTTCAGAGGACTTAGAAAAGAATGGAACACAAATATTCAAACATTTCAGTGTTTTCAAACTTATGTAGAGCAAAATGTTCCAAACATGTCTTTTATGATACAAGAAATCAACCACTGAGAAAAGTGAATGTGATCTGAAGGAAAAACATTTTGGCTTTATTTTGTTCAATTTTTAGCTGGAGAAACTCATTAAGATTGTGTGAAAATCTTGACTGCTTTTTACCCTTTTCTATGGGTTCTTTGTTAGAGCCATACTCCTTTCATCTGTCTAATCATAAAATCCTGTCAAGGGGAACAAATGATCCTACCGGTACTTTTTACTATGTGGTTAGCTCTCAGACCTAGTTAAAAATCCTTGAGAATAAAAGGCTAACATGGAAGATGGTATTGGACACCCACTTTTGTGATATGTCTCAAACCTGAGGTTCTTACTTATGGGGAGAAGCATGGGCATTCAATGATCTATTTAGTCCTATGCATGATATGCTCAACCAAGAGACTGTGATGATTTGGCTTTTAATGTTAGCATGGTGAGATTTCACATCATTGATGGATTTCAGGTGAAGACGTGCTGATGAATTTAGAGCGCAATGTTCTTTTTGCCAAAATGGACTGTGTTCTAAGAAGTGTTTTGGTTTCTACTAGCTCAGTTTGTGCAGAGTGTGATGTAAAATAGAGTGAGGGCACTCTGTATAATGTCTACCTCTGTTTTAGATGTCTATTGGTTTGAATATGGAGTGTCTAGTAATGTTACAGACAAAAACACTCTGTCTTGTGAGCTCGTGGCCGGGGTCTCTGTACGCATGTGTTCTATAGGTTATAGATGACAAGCCTGTCTCCAGAATGAGTTGAGTAATAAGATCAAAATGCCTTCATCAGTTCCTTCTCATGTGACTCCAACACAAACACATGCAATCTGGGGCTCAAGAGGGGGAAAACACGCATTGCCTATTGACTTTTTAAAAAATATCATTTTGTTCAACCTGTGATTTTTCATTTCTAAAAGGTGATTTTTAAACATACTATCAGACAAAGTTTGTCTATCATGGCTCTGGCAAGTTTGTCGGTTTGCTCTGTGTGTTTTGATATTTTCTCTCCCTCATGTCTCGCAGGTGCTGCCTGCATGCATGATCAGTGTTTCCATGGGAGCTTTGATTGCTCCTAGGGGAATGCTGATCATGCCATTAATTAGCATGCTATCAGCACCTTGTTCTCCATTGATTCACTCCCTACTTAAGCCCTTCATGTTCTCATTATCTTTGCTAGATTGTTGTTTGACATACCTCACTCTCTCTGTCTAGTTGGTCCTGTCTTGTGTATCTATTTTGTTGCCCGTCTCTGCCCACGTGTCATAAGTGTGGTTGCCTAGTTTGCTGTACGCTTGTTCTCTGTGCTCACGAGTCTTCAATGGAGGATTCCTCATCTCTGACCACGTGTTGGGAGAGTGATTACTTTCCAGTCTGCTGGGTGCTGTTCTCTGCACCTCACTATACTTCAACTGAGGATTACTACGCATCTGCTCTTGACTTCCACAACACACACACTCGCCTACAAACACACTATTCACGGATTTGCCCATTGTGCGGCCACAGCGTGCACTCATCCACAAACTTCCCTGCTACTGCAGCCAGTGCCCAGATCCTCAGTCTTCGCAAGCACAGTTGAAGTTACTATTTATTGTAAATAAATCCTTTGAAGGTTTCCTCTGCTCTTGGGTCTCTTTGTCTCTCTCTCTCGCTCTCTGGCATTGTCTTAAAGAATTAATCAATTGCATTGTGCTATCTCAAGTTACATTTATTTTATATAATGTATGCTGGGATATAGCTGTGTGCCTTTTAAAAAAGGTTAACAGGGTTGACAGTTTTTAAAGTTAATTTCAGAATCTAGATGACACCATGGTGTTTATTAGAAAGATAAATAATGCTGATAATTTTACAAATATTAACTTTAATAATCAGGTTTTGTACAATATTATGGTAAAGTGGATGACAATTTAAGGTTGTCCCCTGATGCCAAATCTAATAATATTAGATAAGTGGGGGGAAAAGTGGAAGGGGAAGCTCAGGGCTAAAGACAGGCAAAGGGCATACTCATAGAGAAACACAATGAAAGCAAATACATAAAAATGTAATAAAGTTATTGGATTTTTGCTGTTGTGTTAAAAATAAATTGCCTGTAACATCACGCCGAAAAAGTTGGTTTTGGCTTTTCATTGTTGAAGTCATTGTTTACACATTAAAGAGGCAAAAGACACAAAAGGCACAGATTTTTGCAATGACCCCAGGTTATGTATGACTTCATTAAGGCTCTAAAGATAATAGTGTATAGTCTAAAAAGCAGGGCGTATGACAAAACGTATTCCCTATTTAGAGATCAAATTAATTAATGTAAGTGTTCACACATAAAATGACATTTCTGGGTGGTTTCTGAAACGTCACCTGGGCTACATTTATGATATTTTTGGGTCCATTTTAAGCTTTAAAGTGAGCCAGTATTCACTCCCATTGTCTTGAAAAGACAGAGGGGGTCCGTTTGTGTTAAGAAAGAAATTCAAATGGGTTTGGAAAGACATGGGATTGAGTAAATGATGACATAATTTTCCTATTGGGGAAACTATTATTTTAAAACTAGATTTTTTTACATTTTCTAAGGAAAATGTGAGTGGTGCTTGTTTATGCAAAACTCTCAGCCACAATGCAAGGGAGCTGGTTGCCAGTGTGTTACTGTGTGGTTGCTGAGGTGTTCCGAATGTTTGTTAGTTTAGCTAGTTCTGTTTTGTTGTTGCTAGGATGTTTTGGGTGGTTGCTAGGGTATGTATGAGCTTGAGTATAAGCAATAGTAATAATGATGCTTGCCTTTGAGTTTAAATAAATTCATATCTCAACTGTTTTACAGTCATACAAATAAAATAAAATGCAATGGTAAATATAAAACATGAGCACCTTCAAATACATTTCTAGTAAGTGCAATGTGTCTGTATGCTACCCAACGTTCACAGCTTGTATGGAAATTTCAAAGCTGGTATTGAGACACACACATTCATTGATCCATTATCTTCTTTGACAACACTCACAATGCCAGAGCTAATGGTGTCAGAATGCATCAAAGACTTTTTATGATCCAATCTCTTTATCTGAAAACTAATTTCCAGCTCCATTTCTCTGTAATGTGAGGTGCGTCTCTTCTTTCTTTTAAGGCTGAGAAAAGCACATTTCCCACCCCCCATCCTCACCACATTCTATAGAGGGAATTTTGAGAGCATATTGAGCAGCTGCATCACTGGGGACTTGCACCGTTTTGGACCGCAAAGCCCTGCAGAAGATAGTGAGGACTGCTGAAAAGATCATCAGGGTCTCTAATTCCCTCTATCAAAGACATTTACACCAAACGCTGCATCCGCAAAGCAACCAGCATTGTGGATGACCCCACACACCCCTCACACAAACTCTTCACCCTCCTGCCAACTGGCAAGAGGTACCGAAGCATTCGGGCCCTCACGGTCAGTCTATGTAACAGCTTTTTTCCCCAAGCCATCAGACTCCTCAATACACAGAGACTGGACTGACACACCTACACACACACACACACACACACACACTGGATTTACACATTTCAATTTCATAACGAAGCATGGGGGGGATTTTGTTATGAAATTAAAATGCATAAATCTTAAAATATACTTTTAAGTTATACACATCAACTCATCCATTAATTTGTAAAGTGCTCACTTAATTACTATAATGTTACTCTGACATGGGGAACATTACATACCACAGAACTATTTTTCCTTTTCACAATAATTGAGTGTCCAGTGTGTATTCACTCAATGAGGTATTTGGACATTATTTGTCTCAGGGACGAAAACTCCAACAAATGACTACTGTGCATTCCATCTGTTTAAATGAATAAACATTACAATTTATACAAAACAAGCCTTTGTATGTTGAGACTATTTGAGTTCAATTGACTACCATGTGCTTGTTCAGTGAGGTTTATCTGTAATTTTCTAAAACACTCTTCACAGAAAATTATCTGGGTTTTTAGAGCTGTCTCAATCACAAAATTGTTCTAGTGCACTGAAACATTCGCTACCTAAAAATCCCACAATGCACCGTAAAAACCAGGGAGCATCGTTGCTTACTATGTTCCCTTTCCAGAACGTTGTCATGTCTTCTGAAGTTTCACAAGTCATTAGATGACAAGCAAGTCATCTACAAGTGTAAAATATGAAGTCCAAGCCTTATTTAAAAGATAAGTTGTGTGTAATGTCTTTCATTCATAATTACCATGAAAGTGAAACAATCTTTTAAATATTTGAGATGTTGTAATAAGTTTTAAAATACACTCCTTTATATTTTTATTTCTTTATTTATGTCATTTATCTGTTATAATAACACTGTACGTTTGAAAATCTTCAACAACAAAAAAAAAATAATAGTGTAATTTATACAGCAATGGTGCTGATTAATAACAGCTGCGCTTCAATGCGTCATAAGTGTCCCAATGTTCAGTAGATGAACACCCTTGCCAGTGCCCGAATTCATGTTCACAATATACTGATACACGACATAGGGAGCAAGGGATCTGATTGAGACACAGGGTTTGTTTTTTCTACTCAACAAATTCAAAATAATGTCTACAAACTGCCCCAAAAAATGGGGCCACTATATTTGATTGCTCATATCTTAAAAATGCATAAAGGTGTAAATAAATAAAATACATAAAAAAAATTATAAATAAAAAGTAAATGTGGCCACTTGGCAAAAGAGAAACACCTAAGTGTGTTGCCATTGAAAACTTAGCAAAACAATTTATTTATTTATTTATAGCAAGTTGTTGCTCACGATGAAATCACAGTGACGTAATTTTGTTGTTTTCAAAAAGTCGTAGAATTACACCAAACGCCTTCATGCAATGTTAAGATTTGTCAAATCAAGTCAAATTTATTTGTATAGCGCTTTTCACAATAGGCGTTGTTTCAAAGCAGCTGTATATCAAATTATGTTATAACAGAAATTGATAGAATATAATGCCAATATTCGTTTTTTATATTTAGAACTGTTAGTGGTATTAGTAAATTAAGTAAGTGTTGTGGGCCAGTGAATAAACAAATTGATTTTGTATTTACTATAATTTTAGTGTTAAAGTCCTTGAAGTCATCCCGAATCAACTGAGGAAAAACACGTAGATGAATTGTCCTCTGATTTTGGCCGATAAAGTATTTTGTTCATGGTTAATTCATTTTCTATGTAGTTTTAGAGAGTGTTGTCCCTCCTTTGACCAGGTTGATAGAGGTATCTTTCAGTGAGGAGCATCGCTGTCCAACTGGAATCTTATGGCAGGTAATTTTGGTCTCCATCCTGAGCCCATGCTTCAGAGAGAGGCTCACAGAGAATCCCATATGTTTGAGTTTACAATTCAATCAATTCATCCTCTATGAAGTCGTAGACTGAAGTGAAGTCTGGCTGGCACATGCTGCAGTTGATCATCAACACTCAGTGACAGCAAGACCGGAGATGGAACTGGCAGGCTCTGGTAACCTTGGGATATAATACAGTGGTTTAGACTGGGAAAGAACTAGAAAATTAGCATATATGCCATTCAATTTAAAGCAGGGTTAAAGTATAAGATAAATGTTTTCTGTTCTGGCAGACCATCAGTAACTAAATCAGCATATGAATTTAGGGATAAATTAGGTGTATGCCTGGCTGAATAGAGAAGTCTTTAGTCCAGACTTAAACTGAGAGAGTGTGTCTGAGTTACGAACACTGCTAGGAAGACTATTCCATAGTTTAGGAGCCAAAAATGAAAATGATCTTCCTCCTTTTGTGGATTTTTATATTTTATTGTTTGTTTTTGTTTTTTGGGCCACCCTGTAAATTTCCTCCTTGTACACTGTCGAGCATTTACATTTAAGCACACATAACATTTAATGTTTTAAAATGTATTCTACATTGCATGCATTAAACTACTTTTAGACTAACGTATTTAGATGATAGTAATTAAATACTACTTTATCAGATTACACCCAACACTGGTCACAGATCCTAGAAATTGTGTATTTTTACAAAAAAAAAAAAACACATGGACTGAGAACATTCCAACAATGGATCCAACAATGGTCACATGGATAAACACTTTCATATTGAACAATAACATTTTTAGTTTTATCAACATTTTATTTTTACACTGGAACAATTTTCTTTACCCAGAATCAATAAAGAATAGGTTTTGTTAATATAATACAGGCCTAAGGCTCTGTGGAAAAGAAAAGAAAAGAAAAGAAAAGAAAAGAAAAGAAAAGAAAAGAAAAGAAAAACAATTACAGTGATTACAGTGAGGGCTACTGTGCTTCACAGCAATTTGACACATGTTCTCAGATGTGATCTCCGACTAATTACTGTGTGTAGCCTTTCATTTACACGCTGTAAATGGATGTGACAAGCATGGAAAACTGTTATAAAATTCAGGAGAAAAAAAATTCATTGATGAGGTTGGTTTTCTGAGATTCTAATAATCCCTTACTTTTGAACAGAAAAAAATATTTTTTCCAAAAAAAATGAAAACTCTGTCATCATTTCCTCATCTTTGTGTTGACCAAAACCCATATGATTTTCTTCCACAAAAAGAGACGTTAGGCAGAATGTTAGGGACTGACATTCTCAGTCACCATTCACTTTCCTTGCATCTTTTTCCAATTGAATGACTGACTGACGGAAGGACAGTCAGACGGACGGACGAACGAAAGAAAGAAAGAATACCTTCAAGGTATTCACAATATGTGAAGAGTGGAGATATAGTTAGGCCATCATAATCTAAGAATAATTGATCAGATGCGATGGATAGTGGTGGCACGTCTACAGGTACATCTCAGTTGTATCAGATATAGCGGTGTAACGGAGGATATATAGCACGCGGTGTTACAGTTTTACTATAGTAATATTGTAGTAGCCATGACTGAAGTAACAATGACTGCTGTCAACATTGTTTTCTTGGCATAAATCATAGTTTTGATTCAATAAACCACTGTTTTAAAACAATAATACTGTAGTTTCTATCCATAACTTTGATTTTACTGTAGTATTGTAACTATGACAGTAACCATGTTAATTTTGTGGTTACTATGATTTTGCTACAAATACAATGGTTAAACTATGGTTGCTGTAGTAAAACCATGGTGATTTGTAGTGACCAAATAGAATATTTTTACTTTGGATTTGACAGTAATATTTTTTTTCTCTCCCTGAACCTAACAAATACTGAACCGTACTGAAACCCTGACCCTAAAACCATGATACAAACCGAACCATGAGAAAATTAAACAGTTACACCCCTATGAGTAACAAATTGAAATTCATGGGGGTTTTCTATGAATCACAAGGGCATACATACATCTATTGACACACACACACACACACACACGCACAGATATATATATATATATATTAGGGCTGTCAATCGATTAACATTTGTAATCGAATTAATTACATGGTGTCCCGATTAATTAATCGCGATTAATCACATTTAATCGCATTTACGAATATAATAATCGCATATACGAATATAATTTGCTGAGAAAGCCCCTCATATAACAATAATTCAATATATTATGATTATACATATTTATATCAATATATAATTCTACATAGTTATCTTTAAATATTTTTAAATTTTATATATATATATATACATAATAAAAGATATTCAGATAATTAAAATGCATTACATTCTCGTAGCAGAAGAGTTAATAATTGATAAGACAATACAAAAAGTGGCATTAGAATACAATGTATTGTTTATTACCATATTATGGATCATAAGTCAATCATTGGCATACAGTTCACAGCAATCCATTTCACAAGTGAATTTGTCAATCAGTTGGAGATTTATTATGAGGGCTTGTTTAAGGACCCATCAATTTAAACCTGCGTCAGACATGCTTGTGTAGTGTCACGGGTGTGTTGCGTCATAAACATAATGTTACTGTGTCAAGTTAAATATAGTTTAATACTAAATCTTTAAAAATATCTTGAGATCCCTTAGATCGCATTTGCGCTCCTTCAAGTGTTTTGGACGCAAGAACGTAACGCATGTTTGTGTTGTACTGAAATGTAGTTTTCTTCACTGTATAAACTGTGTGTTGCTCATACAGCTGAAATTTCACTTACTGGCCTCTGGATTAAACAGGTGGTACTACAAGCTTGCATTTCTCAGGAATCTTCCTTATTATGGTCTGGGGGCATTGCGATTAATTGCGTAAATGTATTTAACGCGTTATTTATTGTCAAATTAAACGCACAGAATTAACGCGTTAAATCGACAGCCCTAATATACATATATATATATATATATATATATATATATATATATATATAAAACACAAATACATGTATGCATAAACTTGAAGGACATGTGTACCTAATCTTCTCGCCAATCTTGTCACACGTACACACAGTTGCACACAGCCCTCTTGAACTGATCTCACACTGTGCAAACTGCAATTGCAGGTTTTGGCTGTTTATGTAAGATACATCAGAAAAGATCCCAGTTTCTGGGTTTCTTTTATTGTCTGTCATAATAAGATGCTTGCTATAATTTTCATCTGCACAAAAGCTATTTTGAAGTCTATTTTCACTGACGACACCTCAACACAAAGTGAACAGTCTTATAAACAAAAGGTACTGTATTCCTTAGTCACAACTGTATCTATTTCGGTAACACTTTAATTTTCCCTTTGTTAAGAGTTTATAAAGGGTTTCATTAATTACTATTAAGTCATAAATAAATGCATTAAATCACTGATCGTGCAACTGTCATGCTATTCCTGCCAAGTAGTGAGCATTTTAATGTGCTTGTTATAAATGCTTAAGAAATACTCTTTTTTAATTAAAAACATGTCGCAAGGTAGTGAGATTACAGAAGGGATCAGGTCATTTTTTTCATAGTCTGCTTTGTGTTTATATTTATCACTATAATGTTACTTGTGTTGCACTTTACTTGTCACGTTGATGTCAAAAGAATGGTGCTAGTCTGAGTAGTGTCCCAACTTAACCAGACCAAGTTACTTAAAATCCTCTGCAAAAGCACTTTTCAAGTCTTCTCATTCGAAGCTTATATCACATAATAAAGCCTGATGACCATGAAATCATATAGAACTTATTATACATATGTTTCTGTGTTTGCATCTCCTTAATATATTCTTCATATTTGTCCACTTTACATTTTAGTACATTTTCATATGTTAATAATGTTTAATAACTGTTATTAAGCATTTATAACATGTAAAATGGCTCACTATTTGGCAGGTATTGCAAAAGTCAAATTTTTATGCATGTCATTATAACAACAAATCAGTGATTTGTAATGCATTTGTAAATTATTTATTAGTCATTGAACACCTTAAAGGGATCATAAAGTATTACCCCCAATTTTTACTGCAGCAGCCCCACTGAGTCCCAACCTATTTCTGTAATTCTAATTTACCATAACTAATTTGTTTAATAATGATAGCACCATTAATCACAGGTAGCTAAGTTAACAAAGAACTTGACACAAGGCTGTCAGACTTAAATTAGTGTTGATGTTGTTTTTTAAATAAAACATTGTTTATGGGTGACTATTCACATAACAAAATAACTCTGAACATTGAACATGATTCAGATTACTGTATTTTACTATATTACTGTATTTTTTTAGATTGGTTTGCACATTGGAATGACATGATTTTCAAACCTTCCATAAACGCCTGTCCTCAAGAGTTTCTATAAAACCACAAGGGAAGACCATTTTGTAATGCCTAGTCATGTCCAAACATATGTCAGTATGTATATGTAAATGATACAGTGTTTATACTACCAGAGGAGTGATAATAATTGGATCAGTAAATGCAATTATTCTACCAGAGTAATAACAATCGAAACAATATTTCAAATTTTTCCTATAATAAACCTGGTATTGTACTGCATTACGCAGCTTCCAAATGAACCATTTGTGTTTGAGAGTATACATTTTAGACACATTCTTAAATGTTGTGTCAACTGTTTTTGCTGGATGGACTTCAAAAAAGCTGGTAAATGTAAAAACTATTTCCTTTCAAACACATCAAGTAATGGTACAGACTTGCATAACTCCAATGTCCCAGTTTACTAACAAAGAGCACCACTATTCCCTGAGTCAATGAAAGCACAAAAGAGAAGGCTAAAAGCAATGGAAATGTTTGGTCAGTTTTAATGTAATTTATTTAGATGTGACTGGGGCTTTATGAGTTACTGGTAGTGAGCCTATGTGATAAAGAAAAATTGTCGTAATAAATGTCTTTATGCAACATATTATTAAGTACTTAATAATTATTAAGTAATCCTTAATAACAATGTTCACGGTCACAATATTGAATGAACATAGTCAGAGATTTTGACAGTCAAACAATGGATCAGACATTAGTTTTAGTGGTAAAACTTTACAATATGGTTGTATTCATTAACTTTAGTTAACTACAGTAGTTAACATGTACTATCAATGAACAATACATTTGCAGCACTTATCAATCATTTCATATTTATTAATCAAACTAAAGGAAATATTTCATTACATTCTCATCCTACAGCAGGCGTAAAAGCCCAGAGACACAATTCTTGAGTCGTGTAGAGATATATTGAAAACAGTTAAGATTGTCCTGCTACATGCTGCTTTCTTATAAATCCTAAATAGTTTCTCCATTTTGTAGCCTAGTTGGTCGTCCCTTCTAAACAGGGCTTCCGCTGGCCAAATTGATGCGTAGGCTATGCATACCTCCCTGATAGTCTGACCGGAGGTGGGGGGTGGTGTAATGAGAGGGGGGGCGAGCCATGGTGCAATCTTCTGTGTTCTACGACTCTTTGTTCTTCAATAATGTATAACGTATGAGGACAGCCAGTTGAGTTTATGGTGCCCCCCTAGCAAGGCCGTTTCAGACCATTCTGGCACCCTAGGCAAGATCCCTATTGGCGCCCCTGTCAGAGGGTGGGAGTGAGGGGGATGTTTGGGGTGTGTTCTTTAATGCCGCCTCCTCCTCTTTGGTGCCCTAGTGACCGTCTAGTTCGCCTTTCCCTAGAAACGGCCCTGCCCTAGGGAAAGTTGGTCTCACCCTATAGAGGTGGAGTCTAAAGTCGGTGGACCAGCACAGAAAGTTAACAGAGCACTCTCCTAAACCACATAGTGTGTTTCTTCTCACAAACTTTACAGACAGGGTTAGGATTAGGTTCCTTATAGTTTATTCTTTCACATTGATGGTTTGGAAAAGATAGGCCTTGTTTCTTGAAAATCAAACACAGTATTAGGTTTTCATGTACTGTATTTTCCACCTAAATGTCTCGTTTGCTGCTTTATGATTTGAAATTGAATTTACTCTTTACAATGTCACACAAAACCACATTAAACTGACATGATTTGGAGGATTCCTTCAGTGTACATAAAAAACAAGGCTGCTGCTGCTAGGAGAACAGCCTTACTGACATATTTATTAAATTGACAGATGTATGCTGAAAGGAAAGTTGTGAATGTGTTTCCCCATATATATTAAGGTTTCCATCTGAGCCATCAAGTAGTAAGATTCCAAGGAATGATTACAGTCCTTGCAATATGGTGTACACCTCAGTATTTCGAATACGCATTCGTTACTAAGACATTTTTCATTTCTAATCTCCTAATCTCTTAAACTAGAAGCTACTTTCAAGAACATGCCTGCCATCAGACTGGCTATTAGAACCCTTTTCATGGTTTGATGTAAATGTTTCTGAAAATATGGTATGAATAGGGCAAGAAATGAAAAGTGATTTTGAAGTGTGCCATGGTTCAATGCACAGCACCAATATCAAGAATTTAGATAAAGTATCTAAAGTTGGAAAATAACATATTCTTCTATAAACATTTACCACTTCAAAAGATCAACCAACGTATGCATTGTCTGGCATATGCTTACTATTATATACCAGGAACCATAAACATTTATCTTGCTGTATAACACTGTAAAAAATGTAATGGCTTCTACGCTAATATTATCTTGTTTGTTTCCTGTCTCAACATCGGGATTCATATCTCGAGGTTACCAGAGCTGGCCAGATCCACCTCGGTTCCTGTTTGGTGTTGGACTCCACTGCTATGTGTCTTTGAGTGATGATGACTAAATGCAGCTGTTGCCAGCCAGACATCACTTCAGTCTATTACGATGGACTTCAGGGGATGAACTGATGCCAATTTCAACCATAAGACATGGGATACTTCATATGCCACTGCCTGAACCTTGGACTTACAATCAACCCTCAGTTCTTGGCCCTGTATTTTTTTCTCTGTATATGCTTCCTCTGAGCTCCATATTTAACAGATATGGAGTATCCTTTCATCTCTATGCTGACGACACCCAAATTGATCTCCCTTTAAAGCGTGACAACAAACATGCCTTACAAGCCCATATTAGACTGTTCAGATTAACTTAAATTATGACTCCCAAATAACTTTTTAAAGCTGAATGAGAGTAAAACTGAAATCATCCTGTTTGGCTCCAATAACAACAGTGCATGTGATTTTGACCTAGACTCTTTCTCACCTTAAAGGAACAGGTGCGCTAGGAACTTGGGAGTTCTGTTTGACAGCAAACATAATTTGATAAGCAGATAAGTGTTGAGGTAAAATCATGTTTTTATCATCTTCGTTTGTTAACTAAGGTTAAGCCACTCTTGTCTTTAAGCAAGTTTGAAACAGTGATGCATGCTTTTGTTAGTGTAACTCACTTTACATTGGTGCCCCTCATTCGTCTATTTCACTAAATCAGCTTGTTCAAAACGCTGCTGCTAGGCTTCTCAAGGGGAAATGTACATTTGAGCACATCACACCGGTCTTGATTTCATTGCACTGGCTTCCTGTTAAATTTAGAATTGATTTTAAAATGTTATTATTTGTGTTTATATATCTCCATAACCAGGCGCCCCAGTACTTATCAGACTTGCTGCACCCGTACACCTCATCGAGATCTCTTAGATCTGGTGAATCTGATTTGCTTTGTGTTCCCAGGTCTAAACTTAAGAATAGTGGTGATCGTACCTTTTCTGTTGCTGGACCTAAGCTATGGAACAGTCTTCCGGCACATATTAGAACAGCCTTTAAACTTTAAGTTTAGTTTTAAAAACTGAGATAGTAGTTATTTTCCTTGGCTTTTAAAATTAATTGACCATTTCTCTTTTTATCTTTTTAAGTTTATTGTTTATTGTTATTACATGTATTGATTGTTGTCTTTTTACTTATTGTGCAGCACTTTAAATGTGCTATATAAATAAACTTTGACTGACTGACCGACCGACCGACCGACCAAAATGACCTGCCAGTTGAACTGTGATGCAGCACATTGATCTCTGTCTGCATCACCTTAATCTATTGATGGACTACTCTTGAAATTGAATACATAGACAATAATTTAATTGCCAACAAAAGGACAATGCATCAATGTGAACTTCTGCAGTTAATCCAGGATGAATTTCTGAAAGATATTAGTCATTAATCTTACAGTTCATACAAAATCTTTGAATAAACACTGGCCCTTAACACTTAGTTTACTAATCTTAAACCATGACCTGCACTGCACATAAGTAACTAATATAGGCATTACATTCATACTGGTTAGCTAGAGGCAGGCCCGGACTGGCCATCGGGAGCACCGGGACAATTCCCGCTGGCCTGGCGACTAAGTTGGCCTGCTGCCAGCCAGCATTTAAAAAAAATATATTTTTTAATTATTATTATTTTATATTACTACCTTTACCAGTGATCATTTTTGAATTCGTCATTCAATAAAATTATTATTAATATTAATAACAATAAAAAAGAAAAAAAAATAAAAAAATTAAAAAAAATCATGAATCTGTTAGTCTTGACTGGCAAGGCTACGATTCGACTTTATGCCTCAGACAAACGGTTAAACAGAAAATGCGAGGAGAGAAAACGGCCAGGTGGAGCAGAGAGGGAAAGGACAAAAAAAAAAAAAAGAAAGAAAGCACTCCAAGAAGAAGCAGCAGCAAAATGTTGCAAAATTACTGACCTGTTCAAGGCTTCAAGTGCAGGTCAGTTTCATCTGTAAATACTGTACTTTTTCTTCGTTAACTTAGTATTGAACTGCTAGCAAATGTAAGCGGTAGAGCCCGTCTAACGTTACATTCGTGGAGAAATCAAAACAAATGAGTGCACACAGAAAACTCACAGAGGAAATGTACTGAGGTAAAAATTCTAATTGTTGTTTTTTTTATTTATAACATGTGATTTAGTTTAACTAAATCATATGTTAACTAAGGGAGGGACTATAACACAACTAAGGGAGCTGTTTTGCTGAATATTATCACGATTGAAAATGTTACATTGAATTTATTGTTCAATAAACAAGTAGCGTAAGCGTAGTTAATATTTATTATTAAGTTACTTACATTTTAGACACAAACCATATTAACTGTTTTTGTTCTATTTCACCGACTAAAATAGTTCCAAAGGAAAGCTACAGCAGCGCGGTGATTTGTTACTGAATGATTCAGCGTTTTGAACGAATCTTTTGTATGAATGACTCACTAATTAAGACGGTCACTTGCCGCCACCTATTGGCGGTTTAGTTTAATGTTTAAGTATTGATTTTTTTTATATTCAAACGTTTATTTAAAACATCAACCTCATAACATTATTTATTGCAGTTGTAATTGCATTGCACATTTTTTAATTTGATGGGTAATAGCCCTATAGTGTCTTATTATATAACTGACTTTATTGATCAAATGTAAGAATTTGACATGAAAGATGATGCATACATTTAATAAGGTAATACAAATTTCCTTTTTTATATACACTTATGAGTGAGAAGTAGAGAGGTAGAAACAGCTTTGGACTTCTAGAGTAAATGCTTGTATGTACATTATGTGCAGACCCATTTGATATTATGACTGCTTTACTTCTAGGTTGGTTGTTTATGTTTTTATGTTATGGTTATCCTGTGAAATAAATGTAATTTAGGATCTTCTCTGTGTTTAAAAAAACAAGGTTGTCCGTGTTTCTAAATTTTATTTGGGTGCATAGGATGGCCTGGATGGGTGTAGGATTTCCCGGCCTGAAATTGTGTCCCACTCCGGCCCTGGCTAGAGGGGAACTGAAAGCACATAAAGGCAGCATAAATGTTATACATACGACTCAAGTGGTTAAATTCATGTCTTCTGAACCTATATAATAAGTGTGGGTGAGAAACAGATCAATATACAAGTCATTTTTACTATCAATCTCCACTTTCACGTTCACATTCTTCTTCAGATTTTGGAATTCACATTCTTCGTGCATATTGCCACCTACTGAGCAGGGAGGAGAATTTATAGTAAAATAACTTAAACATTGATCTGTTCCTCACCGATCATTACGCTTCAGAAGATATGGATTTAAACACTGGAGTCATATGGTCTACTTTTTGGCTCCATTCATGTGGGGTTTTAGAGCTTTAGAGCAAGATTTTGGCTACCATTCACTTGCATTGTATAGAACTACAGAGCTGAATTATTCTTCTAAAAATCATAATTTGTATTCTGCAAAAGAAAGAAAGTCATACACATACCTTTCGGTAATTTTCAGGGTGCAATCTCTTGAGGTTCCTCTCACATTACAATTTCTCTCTATCTGGCACAGTTTGGCCAATATCAACTATTTTCAAGACTTTTAAAGAAAGAGTTTTGTGAAATACTAAATAATTGATAAATAGTCCTTGTGTTTTATCGATATCCTCTTTACGAGCACTCAAGTAGCCTACTGTTGCCATAGTTACCTCCTGTATCGATATCTTGTGTTGATTTATGTCTTTTTGGCACCAAGTGAAAATGAACACTCCGACATGTAGGCTAATCTTTTGATCCTTAACTGAAACATTCCTTATATAATATGTACGATTAAAACTATTTATTTAACTTTTCCCTATGGGTTCAAGCCTCCTCTGGGTGGTCATACCCCCCCAAAAGCCCACGATTTGTGAACGTAAAAATATTGACTTTTTCAAAAGTATAGCCACAAGAAGACAAACATTATGAATGTAAACATGATTTCAGAGTGATAAAACCACTTACTAACCTTTTCTGTATAAAATTATAGTAAATTTTAGAACTTTGTTGCCATGATGATGTAATGTCAACAAACCCAAAAACCACTGTAAAAGTTTACAGCTCAAATAAATGAGTTTTAACAGAAGAATGAATGCTTTTATAAGCTTTTATAGTGCCTCACTGTAACCCAGGACAAAAACAAAGGACAAGTTGAAATATATGTTTGTGGTAATCAACTTTATCCCACAAATGCTGTCAATTGGGCTTAACTTTTATTGAACCTGGAATATTCCTTTAAAGAGTGAAAAAAGAAAGACTTTCAGTCACACTGATCTCTTTGCATTACTTTTTTTTTCAGTGATTTATTTTTAAAAAATTTGATAGTCTTGTTTCTCACCTGGTTACATGAGGGTCAGTGTTACAAACTGAAAAACAAAAACCTAACTTCATGTACTATTTTGTCCTTTTTATTCTTTGTGAACTCAAAAACGATCACTGAGGTTAATAGTGGTCATGCCTTAAGTCATTTACTGTCCTTGGCCTCTATAAGGCATGCTTTTTTATTTGTACCCTTTATTGGAATAATTTCAATGCCAAATAGAGCAGTATATTACAGCACTTCATTGACAAAAAACACAAAGAAACATTGAGCAAGTACAAGCATTTTCAATTTCAGCAATACAATCCCACCAAACTATAAACTATCCATGTAACAATACAATAAGTTTAAAATTGTTAACATTAGTTAATATTTGTTAACATGAATTAACAATAAACAATACTTTTTCAGCTATCTCTGTTCACGTAAATTTCAACATATGCTAATATATTTTTAAATGTAAACGTTAGCATGAATGCATTATGAATTAAAATCTTCTTAATTGGTTATTTTGCTTAAGCATTATCTTAATTTGTTACTCAAAATGTGTGTTGCTGTCTCAAAATTATTTGCACTACAACAATTGCCCCTAAAATATACCACTATAATCCTCTTGGGGGCCTTTTACCCCTAGTGAAGGGCTAGGGTAGAAAGGCCCCCTTGCCATCTTTTTTGAAGAAAAAATAATTATTATTATTATTATAATAATTAAACAATACAACCTTCTGATATTAGGGTACAACGGGGCTAATGGCACCCCTTAAGGACATTTAGCTTTTTTCCTGGTCACAGAATATATCAAGCTAAAAAAATTATATATTTATTTTTATTGAATATTGATGGAGCAACATAATTTGTGTGACAATAAATAATAGTGGAAGAATTCCACTATTAAAATTCTTTTTTTTTTTTTTTTTTTTTAGATGGTGAGGGAGCATTTAATCTACACTTGGTGTAAAAGGCTGCCTCGCTTGGGTTAAAAGGCCCCTTGGGAGTTTAAAGTGATATTGTGTAGTGCGATATGGGCAATCGTTATAGTTCAAAATTTGTCAACTAATGCAAATAAATTTGAGACTCGAAGATGCTTTTTTCTGAGTAACAAATTAAGATGATGCTTACTCAAAATAACTACTTAAGAAAACTTTGACCATTTCCTGTTAATTTCAAACACATTTGGCATTTGATTACATCTCAAGTATTCTATAAACAAACCTCTCTATTATGATTGGATGAGACAATGTGAGCCCAATTTTTTTTTTTACCCCAAAATACCACCGCTTTCACTTTTGGGCCAGTTACTGAAAAATGTTTCATTTAATGACCTTAAACAAAACAAAAACAAAATGATAAATAAGTTTATCTCTCAAAGAAAAATTTTAATTTCAGGGATTTTCATTAGCTACATAAATTTGCAACATTTAAAAAGATAATAAAAATGAGATCAAATTGCCTCAAAATCAACCTTTAGACACCACACACACAAAGACCTCATGGAACAGGAAAATGTTCCAGTGCAGAGTGAGTGACATACAGGTGTGTAGTAGAGTACTCTGGTAGTTTTTATTGTCATTTAGTGTTTTGGGACAAAATAAAATCAATGGAGCCTTTTACCTCGTTGTAGGCCTACCCTATTTTTTGTTTTTTTGTTTTTCCACAAAATTATTTTGTTCCATTGATATTCAATAAAAATACATTTATTTATTAATTCAATCTTGATGCACTTTGAACCAGAAAAATAAGGTGTGCCTTTAGCACCATAGTAACATGTAGGCCCTATAGAAAAAGAGTAGCTTAATGTCATAAAAACACACCAATACAATGGTACTTATACGGTACTTTTTGATAGTGTTCTTTCTTTTTCACCGTATTTCGCTGGAGCTTTTGTAGCTCATATACAGAGAGCTGACCATTGTGGCTTCCTCAGTCACCGACTCCCTCATATCGGCGTTCTCCGTGCACAGCAAAACTGCCAACCGTTTAGGAAACTTCACAGTGAAAAGAAGGTAAATGCAAGGATTGACACAGCTGTTCAAACTTGCCAGCAACATGAGGATGGTAAAAGTCGTGGCTGAAATATAAAAATAAATAGGTTACAAGAAATTACACTTTATCACGTTTAAAAATAAATAGAAAACAATAGCTAAACTTTCCACTTAGCGAAATGCGCATGGATTGAAATGCGCTTGACCGTGCGCGAGACGTAACAACAACTATACACGTACAAACTGAGAGGTGCAAAATGTACAGAATACCCAGGGTAAATAAAAGTAGGCTAACTAGTAGAACTAAACTATCGTGTATATGAGAAACCAAAAGACCTTCTCTTACTCTCAGTTGGAGCTTTGGCGTCCCAAACGGACCACAGCTGCACGGTGAAAAACGGAGCCCAGCAGACGGTGTAGGCGAGCACGATCACAACTGTCATCTTCACAGTCTTAATCCGAGATTTTGAGACCGACACGACGCTGCTTGCTCTGGAGGAAAGCGGGTGCGTGTTCCCATCTCCTCTCTGTTGCTGAGTCTTCATGTACAGGTTGGTCTGAAGCGCGCGGCATATGCGCACCTGGCACACCATCACGGTTATGATCGGCAGAACAAATACGACCAGGGTCGTCCATGTCACATACGCTTTAAGTCCCCAAGGCTGGATGAACTGTGCCCAGCAGTCGTATACACCCGGAGCGATTTGAACTCTGGAGAAAATGAAGATTTGCGGGAGGCTGAGGATGAGGGACACAGTCCACGCGACGCACACGGGGAGGTTCCAGCGCGTGCGCCTTCTCTGGAAAGTCACCATGGGGTTGCAGATCGCCTGGTAGCGGTCTACAGTCATCACAACTATCATGTAGGTGGAGGCGAACATGCCGACCACCTGAAAATACTTGACCAGACGGCATACCAGGTCAGGTCCCAGAAAACGGTCCGTTATGTCCCAGATTAGCTGGGGACACACCTGGAAGAAGGCGACCGTCAGGTCCGCTAGGCAGAGATGGCTGACAAAGACGCGCATGCGAGTCATCTGTTGTCTCCTTCTCCATAAAACCAGCAACAGTCCGAAGTTTAGAGCTGCAGCGCACAAGAATATGACACTCAGAAGCGCGATCTCCACTTGCGCCAAGTGCTCGTCTCGGGCTTCTTCTGCTGTCGCTTCCATTTCCAAAGTTGCGTTGCTTAAATTTAATCTGAAGAAAGACATTTTCAAATTGCGCTAGATCACGAAATATTTGGACACTTTAAACCTTTAACTCAAGTTCAGTGAGGATCAAATGGAACAGAGCTCACAGTATTTACGCCTCTGCACATCTTTAGTGTGTGTGATGCTGAGCGGAGACTGCATGTTTTTATGTGAAGGTTTGAAGGAAGGTGGAGCTATCATTCAAGACCACTCTTGAACTCCATATGGCATTCAGGCTACAGAGGGACAATGTTCCAGGTGACAGACAGACTCTTTAGCATTCTGGAATTTGGATGTTTCTGTATTAGGCAACAAATCCTTTCTAAACAAAGGCCTATAATTATATGTTACAGTTAAAAGACACAATTGAGCGTTTCTTCAAATTCAGACAATTTAATGTCCTAGAGGTTGATTTTTATTAATATATTTTTTAATGAAAGTCACATTACAACTCACTTAACTTTTTTACCATGCCTTATTTTATTTTTGATACTTTTAAAATGGATTTGATATATATATATATTTCTCTTTTCTTTTTTTTTTTTTTTTTGTGCCAGGTTCAACTATGAAAATTATTCTAAAAACAGAAATGAATATATGTTTAAAACTATGATAATTAAAACAGTGGAGGAAAAAAATTTAACATTTCAATATTTGTTAAAAAAAGTTTGTAATTATTTTCCCCAAAGAATACTATTGTCTCACATTGGTGCACCATTTCCATCACACTAAACGTTGCCCTTAAAGGGATAGTTCACCCAAAAATAAAAAATAAATTATCTAATTTACTCACGTTCATGCCATCGCAGATGTATATGATTTTCTTAATTCTGCAGAACACAAATTAAGATTTTTAGAAGAATATTTCAGCTCTGTAGGTCCTTAAAATGCAAGTTAATGGGTGCCAAAAAGTTGACACTCCAAAAAGCACATAAAGGCAGTATAAAAGTAATCCATATGACTCCAGTGTTTTAATCCATATCTTCAGAAGTGATATGATGGGTGTGGGTGAGAAACAGATCAATATTTGTTTTTGGTTTTTTTGCTTAATTCGCCCTGCCCAGAAGGGAGCGATACATATGAAAAATGGGAATCACCAAAAACTGAAAGTGGAGATTGCCTGAGCAGGGAGGAGAATTTATAGTGAAATAGGACTTAAATATTGATCTGTTTCTCAACCACACCTATCACATCGCTTCTTAAGACATTGATTTAACTAACGGAGTCTTATGGATTACTTTTATGCTGACTAATTAATTAGACCAAAAGAGCTGAGAAATTATTCTAAAATCTTCATTTGAGTTCAGCAGAACTTCATACACACCAGGAATTGCATAAGGGTGAGTAAATGAGAAATGTTTTATTTTTGGGTGAACTATTCCTTTAATAAATCTTCTGTTTCAAAAGTTACTGTACTTGTTAACCAAGTCAATAAAAGTGTCAGTGAAAAGCATGCTTGCAATTAAATGTGAGTTAAAAAAAATCAATGTAATCATCATATGTGAGCATAATGGTTTTATTGGGTGCCTATTCCAATCAAGCTGCAATTTTGCCAAATTATGCCAAAAATTTGAAAATATTATTTAAATGTTAGCTAATGTTAGCCTTAGGCAGTGAAAAGGAGTTGGCTATTTTAATAATAAAAAAATATATATAATTCCCATCGCCAACATATCCACCTCAGATTGTATTTCTAGAGTTCTATTTAACACAATACAGAATTTGAGATGCCACACAAATGACACTGGGAATTGTAATTTAAAAAAAAAAAGACAAAATGACAAATCTCCTGTGATGCATGTACATACATTGTTAGTGAACGAAGTAAATAAAGTAGCAAGAATGTGAAAATACACTTCACTTTCTTGAAGTCTCTTATAATGTCCCTCAATAAGTGCCACGTTATCGATCAGGTAGAACTACTCAAAAATAGCTTCATTAATAATTTTCCAGATCTGTCTTACATAAATACTCAGTATGCCAAAAAGTTCAGAAAATATGGATACAGTCTTTTCTAACACTAATACTTTTCTGTCACCCTCATCGATTGAAGAAAGTTAAAGAGAAAAGCTTCGCACCATGGTACAATGATCACACTCATGTTCTCAGTAGAGCAGTTTGAAAAATGGAGCACAAGTGGAAGAATCAAAAATCTGAGGTATTTTGAGTTGCATGGAAGGTAGTGCCTCAAGCTACAGACAGGCTCTAAATGCTGCCAGGTGTGCAAACTCATTGAAAATAACCACACCAATTCAAGGTGTTTATTCAGTGTTGTGGCTAAATTGTCAAGTAACAAAGCTTTGACTGAACCAGATATCCGATCGCAGAACAGTTGTATTAGCTTTATGAATTTCTTCGCTGATACAATTAAAACCATTGGAAACAAGCTATTAAATTGCATTTATGCAACTGTCTGCCACAGCACTTGAGAAGTCCTCATAGTCTCAAGTGTCTCATAGTATTCCCTATGAGCAACTTCAGTCCTTCACTGTCATAGGTCAGGAAAAGATAACAAAATCTATTAAAGCATCAAAAGTCAAATGTACATTGCATCCGGAAAGTATTCACAGCACTTCACTTTTTCTACATTTTGTTATGTTACAGCCTTATTCCAATTTTTTTTTTTTAATTCATTATTTTCCATAATGGCAACATGAAAGAAGTTTGTTTGAAATCTATGAAAACGTATTAACAATAAAAAAAAAAATCTAATAAAATAAATAAAAATAATTATTCACAGCCTTGTTCAATACTTTGTTGAAGCATGTGTATGATGCTACAAGCTTGGTACACCATTCTTCTTTGCAGGACCTCTCAAGCTCCATCAGGTTGGATGGGGAGCGTCATTGCTCAGCCATTTTCAGATTTCTCCTGAGATGTTCAATCAGGTTCAAGTCTGGGCTCTGGCTGGGCCACTCAAGGACATTCACAGAGTTGTCCCGTAGCCACTCTTTTGTTATCTTGGCGGTGTGCTTAGGGTCATTGTCCTGTTGGAAGATGAACTTTCACCCCAGTCTGAGGTCCAGAGCAGGTTTTCATCAAGGATGTTTCTGTACATTGCTGCATTCATCTTTCCCTCGATCCTGACTAGTCTCCCAGTTCCTGCCACTGAAAAACATCCCCACAGCATGATGCTGCTGCCACCACCATGCTTCACTGTAGGGATGGTATTGGCCAGATGATGAGTGGTGCATGGTTTCCTCCAGACATGACGCTTGCCATTCAGGCCAAAGAGTTCAATCTTTGTTTCATCAGACCAGATAATTTTTTTTTCTCATGGTCTGAGAGTCCTTCAAGTGCCTTTTGGCAAACACTAGGTGGGCCGTCTGGCCACTCTACCATACAGGCCTGATTGGTGGAGTGCTGCAGAGATGGTTGTTCTTCTGGAAGGTTCTCCTCTCTCCACAGAGAAAGGTTGGAGCTCTGTCAGAGTGACCATCGGGTTCTTGGTCACCTCCCTGACTAAGGCCCGATCACTCAGTTTGGCCGGGTGGCCAGCTCTAGGAAAAGTCATGGTGGTTCCAAACTTCTTCCATTTACAGATGATGGAGGCCACTGTGCTCATTGGGCCCTTCAATGCTGCAGAAATTTTCCTGTACCCTTCCCCAGATCTGCGCCTCAATACAATCCAACAGGCAAGGTCTACAGGCAATACCTTGGACTTCATGGCTTGTGCTCTGACATGCACTGTTAACTGTGGGACCTTATATAGACAGGTGTGTGCCTTTCCAAATCATGTCCGTCAACTGAATTTACAACAGGTGGACTCCAATAAAGTTGTAAAAACATATCAAGGATGATCAGTGGAAACGGGATGCACCGGAGCTCAATTTTGAGTGTCATGGCAAAGGCTGTGAATAATTCTGTACATGCGATTTTATTATTTTCTAAATTTTTTTTGCAAAGATTTCAAACAATCTTCTTTCACGTTGTCATTATGGGGTATTGTTTGTAAAAATGTTATGTGCTGTGAATACTTTCCGGATGCACTGTATGTTAGACCCCATACCTACTGAAAGAGGTGTTTTCTGTAATCTCAGAACTACTTCTTAATATTATTAATGCCTCGCTATCCTTAGGGCATGTTCCAAGAAACTTTAATCTGGCAATTATCAAACCCCTTATCAAGAAACCACAGCTTGATCCTGGAGAGTTGGCAAATTATCCACCTTTTTCTACATTACGCATGAAATGTGGCTGTTACTTACGTTTAATCCATCTTCTTAAGTGATCTAATCGGTTTTGTGTGAGAACAGACCAAACTGGAACTCCTTTTCCACTATGAATCTTGACCTCAGCAGTCTCCATGGCAATCATGATTTCAAGCTCAATTACACGTTCTAGTGCATGCTCAGAGTGCTAGATGGTGCTAGGAAGTGTATTCGAGCTTGAAACCATGATCATGCCCAGAGACTGCAATGGCAAGGTGCACAATGAAAAAGAAAAATGTATGTTTTGGACCGTTCTCAACAAAAAACAATTGGTTTGCTTCAGGGTACATGAATGAAACCACTGGAGTCATATGGATTACTTTTATGCTACTTTTGTGCTTTTTGGAGCTTCACAATTTTGGGCATTCTTCATTTGCATTGAATGGACCTACAGGAAGAGACATTTTTCAAAAAAATCTTCGTTTGTGTTCTGTGGAAGAAAGAAAAGTCATACACATCTGAGATGGCATGATGACAAGCAAATGAGAGAATTTTAATTTTCGGTGAACTATTCCTTTAAAAAAAGACACCATTGTAAGTAATGCGTGTTACTTTATTTCTAAGTATACACCTGGGGAGTTGGTTACATAACCTTTTAACAACCATGAAATTGTTGACAAAAGAAAAGGAAAAAAATCCTCATATTGAAACCATGGCTATGGCTTCTTGAGAAAAATCATAGCTCATCTCAGACAGAATTATCCTTTAGTATAATAATTACACCAATTCACTACTCTCAAAGGACAAATCCTGCATCAAATGAAGAAAATAACGAATTTTGGACTTTGATCGTATTAATGAATAATATTCGATAATGATATGACAAACTAAATCCCCATTTACAAAGTAAAGGTTCCATGAATTCTATGAATAGTTTAAACAGCAGACAGAACATTTTGAGTGTTTACAATGCCTGTGGCTCAAAGACTGGGTAAAAGCTTCATTTATTACACTGTTCTAAATCTGGCAACGTTCATGGCGCCAAGCTCCAAGCCATTGTCTGCGTCCTGAAAACCAAGCAAAACACAAAGCAACCACAGATACACAAGACAGCAACCTTCACAACTTATGACAGTCGTAAACCTTAGGCAACTTTGTATTCATGAGCCACAGAACAAAGTTATAAATGATATTAAGAGCCAAAAGACAGCCTTGATGGTTTCATTTCTCTCCACAATAGACTCAATTGAGGTGGGAAGGAAGAGCTTCTTCTGCATGCAAAAATGACTCTTGATGCATTAGGCTATAGCATGTGCATGTAGAGACATAAGCAGTTTTGATACTAGTGTGTTCTTTTGACTTATATCAGGATCTGTTCAGAGTTGCCAGGAGTTCCTCTTTGCTCATCTGATAGCGGCTATTCTTCCACGTGTCCCTAAGCTCTTGCAGGATAGTGCCAATCTCCTTACCCGAGGTAATACCCAGCTTGCGCAGGTCATGCCCACTGACTGGGAAGTGAGGGATGGACCACCTGCGTAGCTCATCAAAGAGCTTCTTTTCTCCCTGGTACTTTAGTAACTCCAGGACTTTACTCTGGGTGTCTGGCTCTCGGGACTGCAGTAAAAAAAAAGTTCAGATGAATAATTTTTTACACTCTGTTTAAAGAACACTTATACCAAAACTGTCAAAGATAAATATGGTTATAAGTTTAAAACAAAAAATAAAAACAATATATAATTTCATAAATTATCAATTGTTGTCTCCAAGGAAAAGAATGTACATACATCAATTATGAAATCCGTGTATGGTTTAAGGCATTCATGTGCATCTATCCCCTTAACAAGGTCTCGTCTGTGTTTAACCAAGAAGAGGCCCAGGTTTTTCTCTTGTCTGGAAAGCTTTAGTCGCAGATCCATCCTCTCTATCTCAACCTGGTTTCGGAATAGAGATGCCAAGATAGTCATGGGTTTAAGAGAGCTCTCACGAGCCCTCTGCCAGATCTTCTTCATCTCTCCAACATTGCCATCTGCTGGAAGACCTGCACACAACACACAGACCTCTCTTGGGATCTTGGTGTCAGAGTATTTGCCCATTTTGAATTTCAAACTTTTTGTTGATAAAAGACAAGTTGTTGTGTCTCACCTATGTACTGGGCCAGATCCAGCTCATAGATGAGCTCAAGAAGGTGACCGGCATGGTTTCCAACAAGCATCTTCTTCAGTTCAACCCAGATCCGCTCTCCTGAGATCCCTGCCAATCCATTGGCATTCTCTCTGATTGCATCCAAAGTCTCAGGTTCATGTTGTTTGGGCTCAGCTGCCACTCGTCCGTAGAATCTACAGCCAGAGCGATAACACAGAGGTAAACCACATGAGCCATTTAAATTAAAATCAAACATACAGTAGGTTTACATACTATATTGTAAAATTAAAAGAATGGTTCACCCAAAAATGACAATTCTGTTTTCATTTCATCACACTTACATTATGTTGTTCCAAACCTGTATGTCTTCCTTCTTCTGTGGAACACAAAAGTAGATATTTTGAAGAATGTTCATGCCACAATTTTTCCCATATAATCAAAGCATATTCTAACAAGGGAATGCTCTTTTTGGAGCTTGATAGATTGTGGTCAATGCTGCTTACATTATATTACAACATTTCTCCTTTTACATTCCACATAAGAAATTTTGTTGCCAGAAGATGGAATTTCCATTTTTGGTAGAACTACTCCTTTAAAATATACAAACCAATTAAAGACAGACAGTGTTGCTTCTGTATTAGAGTGTTTTTTTTTTTCCGCACATCTGTCAATTGGAAGTCACGTTGTCTGAGGAGCCAAAATGAAGTACCTGAAATATCTCAAAATTCGAAGATAGTCCTCCTGGATCCGTAGTGAGGCACTGCCAACAAACTTCACTTTCCTGTTCTTGAGGTCCTCATATCCTTGGAAATAATCATACAAAGTCCCATCCAGCCCTGAAAAGACATCACACAAATGTTAATGATTGCAAGTTCAGGCTAATTTAATCAAATTTTTTTTTTTTTTATCGAGTTAGTATCGATACTGATGTACCAGGGCTGGTACAGTACCGAAGCCAAAATGGTGGTATCGGAGCAACCCTAGTTTGTAGTGACATTAGGATGAGTAAATAATGATAATTTTCATTCTGATCGACATAATCCTTTAAATTGGCTTAAAATCACTGTAGAGTCTCTTATGGATTACCCAGGAACATGGAGTTGATGGTGAGGTCTCTACGTTCTGCATCTTTCTGCCAGTCAGTGGTAAACTCCACCTCTGCATGCCGCCCATCGGGCTGTACATCCACTCGCAAAGTGGTCACCTCAAAGTTCTCATTATGAAGCTACACAATAGAAGTACAATATCAATTATACAGCAAGAGCAATTTTATAGTTCAGGAATCCAACCAACCTTTAATATTAATGCATCTAGAGAAGCCATTATATAATTTAGGCTGCAGTACAGCATTAGGGGTTTTAGAGTGAGGATTACACCTCAGTTTCTAAAAATATCTTAAAACCAACTAGCTCCATCTTACCCTTGCAGTGATGGTGCCATGTTTCTCCCCTTTGTTGTTTATCATCCTGATCCCCGCTGTCTGGAACATTTTCTTCATTTCCTCTGGTGTGGCTGTGGTGGCAAAATCCACATCTTCAGGCCATTTTCCTGACAGAAGATCCCGTACTGCACCACCGGCAATCCTCAGCTCAAACTGGTTCTTTTCAAATATTTCTGTCAGGGTAATAAAAAGGAGAGGTAATTTCCCTGGTTTAACTGTTATTCTTCTAATCTAAAACTGGATAATAGTCATAGTAAAAAGTTAGATCAATCTAAACATTCACTGGCAATGTAAATCAAACGACCATGGTACTGCCACCAGATGCCAACAGTGTACCATGGTACCACACTGTGATTTATGTAAGGCTTTTTTTTATGGACAATAAATAAATACAACAGCCAGAGGGGAATATTTATAAAGCCAATTTTACTTTGCAAAGGTGGCACAGAAGCTGCACCTGAGGTGGCATATAGTTGTATTTACACTGACAGTTTAATGCTACTCAGAGCAGGCATAATAGCATTTACACAGCAATTACAAAAAACATTTAAAATATAGAAATGTAAGAAGAGGAAATTATACTTTTAAATATAAAACCAAAGTATAAAACAAAATGTTCATAGTTTAGTTTATGTAATTCCATGTATTTAAATGTATTTATGTATGATAAATTATATTCTTGTATAATTTATTGACTACTTTAACACGTTTTAATGGTAGTGCATTGAATTCTTTGAGCTGCATTCTAACACACTGCCCCAGTAGAGAGCAGAGTTGCCATGGAAACGGGAACATGTCCTCAAATAAACACAGAGAACCTAACTGACAAATGCAAAACTCTTCTCTCACTGTCATTTATTGCTTTCAGGTCAGTGATATGTGAAAAACACACAAATAACACACCAAATTGTTATCAGCACATGCTCAAACATCTAATCGTTGGGTTTCTGATTAATGTTTACTTGAATTGTTTGTGTATTTATTTGTAATATAAAAGTTCAGATTCTTATCGGTTTTCAGAAAAATTGTGTGACTAGATAGATAAAGGATCTGGTTTATGAGGATCGATTAGTCTTTTGAATACATTGTGAGAAAGGTTGTTAAGGTTTGAAATGGTAATACGTAAATAAAAGGGGAGTATACATTATTTATTATGAAGACGTGTACACTGTACCATTACTTGGTGACGCCACTTGCTTGGGGGGCATTTTGAGTGTTGCAGGATGAAATTAAAGGGAGTTTTGTGAAGCAATCATTAGTGCACATGTGTTGTTAGAATTATTTTTATTGTCACTACTCTCTCTATCTCTCTCTATATATATATATACAGTTGAAGTCAGAAGTTTACATACATTTAGGTTGACGTCATTAAAACTAATTTAAACACTCCACAGATTTCATATTAGCAAACTATAGTTTAGTAAAGTAGTTTAGGACATCTACTTTGAGCATGACATGAGTAATTTTTCAAACAATTGTTTACAGACAGATTGTTTCACTTTTAATTGACTATATCACGATTCCAGTGGGTCAAAAGTTTACATACATTAAATTAACTGTGCATTTAAGCAGCATGGAAAATTCCACGAAAAGATATCAAGCCATTAGGAAACTAGCCAATTAGCTTTTGATAGGCTAATTGGAGTCAATTTGAGGTGTACCTGTAGATGTATTTTAAGGCCTACCTTCAAACTCAGTGCCTCTTTGCTTGACATCATGGGAAAATCAAAAGAACTCAGTCAAGACCTCAGAAAAAAAAAATGGTGGACACCCACAAGTCTGGTTCTCCCTTGGGAACCATTTCCAAACGCCTGAAGGTACCACGTTCATCTGTACAAACAATAGTACACAAGAATAAACACCATGGGACAATGCAGCCATCATACTGCTCAGGAAGGAGATGCATTAGGTCTCCTAGAGATGACCATAGTTTGGTGTGAAAAGTGCAAATCAATCCCAGAACAACAGCAAAGGGCCTTGTGAGGATGCTGGAGGAAACAGATAAGTATCTATATCCACAGTAAAACGAGTCCTATATTGACATAACCTGAAAGGCTGCTCGGCAAGGAAGAAGCCACTGCTCCAAAACTGTCATAAAAAAGCCAGACTACAGTTTGCAAGTGCACATGAGGACAAAGACCTTACTTTTTGGAGAAATGTCCTCCGGTCTGATGAAACAAATGTAACTGTTTGGCCATAATAACCATAGTTATGTTTGCAGGAAAAAGGGTGAGGCTTGCAAGCCAAAGAGCACCATCCCAACTGTGAAGCATTGGGGTGGCAACATCATGTTGTGGAGGTGCTTTGCTGCAGGAGGGACTGGTGCACTTCACAAAATAAATGGCATCATGAGGAAGGAAATAATATGGATATATTGAAGCAATATCTCAAGACATCAGCCAGGAAGTCAAAGCTGTCACAAATGGGTCTTCCAAATCTGAGGCAAAATGGCTTAAGAACAACAAATTCAATGTATTGGAGTGGCCATCACAAAGCCCTGACCTCAATCTGATAGAAAATGTGTGGGCAGAACTGAAAAAGCATGTGGGAGCAAGGAGGCCTTCAAACCTGACTCGGTTACACCAGTTCTGTCTGGAGGAATGGGTCAAAATTATTGTGAGAAGCTTGTGGAAGGCTACCCAAAATGTTTGACCCAAGTTAAACAATTTAAAGGCAATTCTACCAAATACTGACAAAGAGTGTGTAAACTTCTGACCCACAGGGAATGTGTGAAATAAATAAATCATTCTCTTTACTAGAAGTCTGACATTTCACATTCTTAAAATATAGTGATCATAACTAACCTAAAATGGGGAATGTTTTATACGATTAAATGTCAGGAATTGTGAAATCTGAGTTTAAATGTATTTGACTAAGGTGTATGTAAACTTCTGACTTCAACTACATGCATGTATAGAGGGGGGGGGGGACTCTTGCCTCTCTCTCTCTCTCTCTCTGTCATTTATTGCTTACAGCATAACAATTACATAATTTACAGTCCCAATCTGCCCAAAATATATGCTCTATCATGATGACAACAACAAAGTTTATAGCTGCTCTGAGAATGTATAGCATTTACATAGAACCAAAGCAGCATCAGAACTGCCTTTCGTACTAAGAGCTGAGGTGGGTCAGAGCAGGCATAATTATGCATTATAAACAGGCACAGCAGGCTTAACTTGGCTGTGTAAAGACTCCTTAAGAGGTTTATACATCAACAGTGTTTGTTGACATTTTTAATTCTTATCAATGCCCAATGAAGACATAAGATATTTAAATCAATAGAAATAAAACAAGAGTTAAAATCAACCAAAAAGAGTGGGAGGAGTGGATTCTTGTATTATAAAAATAAATAAATCACATTTATGAATAAAAAAATTCTGCAAATAATAAACAAATTTGAAACACATGTTATTCACACAAATTATCTACAAAACTGACAGTAAATTGAATCTGTGATTATTTGTAAAAAATTTAAATAACATCAAAGGTGATGTCAGATACCATTTTTCTTTGAGAGATACTTGCTTAAATCCATACAGAAAGATTTAACAATAACACACACACACACACACACACACACACACACACAAAACTTAACTGTTCAAACTTACCTGCTAGACCAACCAGTCCGTCAGTAAATAAAGAATCGAACTCTTTTGTATTCAGCTGCATTGTGGTGAACGATCTGTGACTCCACGTGAGATTAATCTGTCTGATCTGTAGTGCTACAGACAACAGTGAGGTTAAAGTTCAATTTAAATTTCCCACACCACATATTTAATGGTGAACAGTGGATAACCATATCTTATCGTTTAAAGTGACTCTTTGAGGATATTTCACAAGGTGACAGGCACAAAAAATAATATCAACAACATGGTAAAGTGGGTGAGGTTGTAAATCGAGTACTAATTAGCACACACGGTTTATTTAATAAGATATATATAAGATATTTACCGCATCGATAATTTCCATCAAGCCATGTTCAGCCATAACGTATATCACAGTAGAGGGCGTGGCCACGCTACGCATTACATTTATGAGATGCATACGTAATGAGCATGTACAGCCAATGAAAATGGCTTACCAGCTTAGTTCTGCCTAAGAAGCGGTTCACAACGAACATTGTTTCCCCGTCCACATGTTTTAAGCGCAAGAATATGCTCGGTGTGAACAGCTCCTAAAACTATATATTATGAACGCCCACTTTTGTAATTATCAAGCTTTAGTTAACTTAATCAGGTTGTGAAATGACTGCGAATGCGTAAGACAAAGGGTGAAACGGTTGCATGATAACATTAATCCTTATCTGCTTGATTGCATGAAGTCGTAAATTATTCAAACTTAAAAAGTTTATTTACATTCGAAGTAACCGCCCAAAACCCAACGCGCCTCGCGAGAGGCAGGAAATAAACACACTGCTGCAGCACGGTGTCAGTTGCAGGTTTCCCACTGTAGTAATTAAATGGCTAAAGTCGAGATCGCCCCTTTGAGAGCCTGGGATGATTTCTATCCAGGCTCGGAGCGCTTCGCAAAACCAGATACACGAGATTTGTCGAAATGGAACAACAGAGTAGTCAGCAACCTCCTGTACTATCAAACAAATTATCTGGTGATGGCAATCATTGTTTTCTTGGTTGTAGGGTAAGTCCCATATGCTACCAGCAGTCTTGTTTGTTAACGTGATCATGCATGATATGCGATTTAAATGAACGTAAATTTCAGACAGTAAGGTTTCAAAGAGTAGCCTATTTCTAACATGTCTTGGGCACGTCAACAAGTACATCGGATAACAGGAAGTATCGCAATACTTTAATAACGCTTGAATAATGTTGTCTGACAAAATACACATCATTAATAATGATGTTCTCAATTTCCCAATTAAGTTAACTTTAAACAGCCAGAAAGACAGTCGCCTTGCTCTGAGATATTGAATACGATAATACGATGTGAATAGTGTATTGTTCTAATAACACCAACGAAAAGTAGCATGGCACCCTACTGTTTTTGACATCGTACCCCTATGTAGAATGAATTGTTTGAAAATGTACATTCCATGGTTTAGGCCTGTCTCACCATCTAACCTAATATATCAATGTACCATGGTTCATCTGCACAGGAATTCAAATAAAGTATACTTCAAATTCTGACTATAGTATTATCTATCCAACATGGAGCACCATTTCCATCTAAATATAGGAGGTTTACTTGATCCTGACAAACTTGGTTGGTATGTGGGCACTGGGCATTTGTGTTTGTGAGCTGAAGGCCAGTGTAATGTCTGGGGAATTTGGTTTGGATCTAATATTATAGCCAGTTGCTATGTCTGAATAATATTTAAGGCGTTAACCATATGACAGTAACCATGAGCAATGGTCACCAGTATGTAGTCATGCACTCAAGTGTATGTTGATATACTAATTTGTATACTGAATGTCATCACTCATTTGTTGTGTAGTTGGACTTTTCGTTGCACTTTAGTTATTTGACTTATTTCCCGATAATTTAAAATCAGCACTCCAGTATCCTTGTCAACATTATTTTATTGCGTTGACTCTTATAACCGCTAGGTGTCATTATTGATACATGCGTTTGTTCTCATAAAGCAAAAGGAAAGGATCTGTCTGAAACTGAATGTGCCTCAGTAAATCAATGACTTGACAGGCAACTTTTTAGTATGTAAGTACCTTTTAAGGAACCTGGCTTCCAGTGTATCATAACATCACATCTGATGATCTAGATGTCCGGAAGGAAAGAATGTAAATGCATCTATGCCTTAAAAAATCATCCAGATGGAGGCATCCAAGTAGACAGGATGTTACACAAACATTGGATTGCCTTCTTACCTCCATAAACTGCCTGAGAATGGACCAGCACCAGGTTTCGGATAGACCGCCATAGTCCAATCACAATGATTTTAACTAGTATGATATTTCGGTCTGGCCGATTATACGGCCGATATTTGGACCTTTTGCTATTTCCGGCATCAGCCGATAACCGTGTTCACTTGGCCGATTTTCAGAAGTGTTAATTTTCCCTTGTGTCAGTTCCAAAAATCCAATGGATTGTCACTTTCAGTTTTTTCTTTTTCTTTCCAAGTTTATACAAATTTGAGTTAGCTCAGTTTTTCTTTCACTTTAGAAATTGTGTACATCTGATCTGGTGTTGTTAAAATGTATTATGTCAATCAGCCTTCTTGCTCTCTAGATATTGGCAGAGGCCATTGAAAACTCCATATTGGTCTATCACTAATTTTCCTGTCACATCCAAATCTCCATCCACAGGTTCATGAACCCTGTGAGCATGTTCACAGGTGCAGCAGTCATTGCTTCAGTTTTCATTGGCTCAGTATTGGCCGGAGAGAACAAGGTGGTGATCAAGAACTTCAAAAAGGAGAACCCAACCTTATTTGTTTTCCTGGTCATGGTAGTGAGTTACCTCGTGATGTCACTCTTTGGTGGAGTCATGGTACTGCTGTTGGGAATCAAGCTGCCACTTCTCTGTAAGTTTCTTAAGAAATCTGTGGATATCGTCTTGGTTTGCTTACCATCAGCAGAATCAAAAGGAACCAGTCTGATTTGATTAGATGCAAATGTATTTAGAATGCAATAGATCTCATTGGAAAAAAAGTGTGGCATGGAGGAATAGAATACAAGACATAACAGTTACTAAATGCAGATATAATTTAATAACGTATTAAATTGTAAAGGATAATGTACAGTCAGCCTGTTATATTCTGTGATATGACCAGCTGCCTGTCAATTATTCCACTTGCTACACAACTGCTTACCAAATGTATAAATAAATGGATTCAATATTGATTTGAGTTTAAATAATTGTATTATGTGAGGAGAAGAGACCGCTGAGTGATACGGGAGACATAAAACTAGCACTGTGATATAGGAAATCAGCTCAACAATCAATTATACAGTTTAGCAGTGATACAAAATATATGAAATGCCACTCTTGACCAATCAGGAAATACAGAGAGTTTAGTTTCAGAGAGTCAGTACATTTAAAAGTGCTTTGTCATTTTACATTTCAGTGATCTTTGCGCATGCATCACTTCGACTGCGCAACATGAAAAACAAACTGGAGAATAAGATGGAGAGTGCGGGACTCAAGAAATCACCCATGGGTATCTTACTTGAAGCACTGGGTCAACAAGAAGAGAATTTCAGTAAAATTCAAGGCCTTCTGGAGAGCAAACTCAATGAATGAACTCAAGAACATGCAAATGGCTCAAGAGGTTCTCACAAAAGAAATGAAGGAACTTATTACTTGCTATTTGTGAATTCCAACATATTTTGAGCTTGATTGTTGAAACAAACAGTATTTTTCTCATTGTATTTTTTTCTGGGTAGTATTTGTATGTACAGTGTTTTATAATGTTATGAAACAGATTTGTTTACATCTCGAGTGTGGACAGTAGATTAAACTATGATGCTACTGGGTGGGAAAAAAATTATCAAATTTTGGTTTAGGTGTAGCACAAGTGATCATTCTGAAAATATCTAAGGCTAATTATTGCAGTCTCACAAGTGATCATTCTTTTTTTATAATGTAGGAAAACATTGTGTTGTGCGTGTAAGTTTAAAGTGTTATGTTACAGTAGTATTCCTCTGTCTCCACATACATTTATGAAATCCAAGTTATAATATGACAAAAATATGTCATCAGTTTTATGATATTGGCTGCTCAAAAATGTGCAGATCACAGAGTAATTCTACCAAAGAAAGAGTGCACATACAGGACATTTATTTATTCTGCTGATTTTAATCACCCTTGATTTCAGTTGTTTTCAGAAGGCTTTTTTGCAGACAAATAAATAAATAATCAGGTATTACAAGCATTGTAAATGTCATAATGCTCATCGTAATCAAAATCATGTATAACACCTTGAGGATAAAGAATTCTCACAAATCTTGGTGCTAGTTGTTCAGGTTGCTATGATGCTGTATTCATAAATCTATGCAAAAAGTGTTCATAATAAAGCCACATTTTGGTACCATGTTTCATTTCATTATTATGTTGGCTTGACAAACATACTGTTATTCCACAAACTTGGTTTAGAAATTTTTTCAAAATACCCGAGATCAAATTTCTAACACTCCTAGAGCTTTTGAGCTACATCCACCAAACCTAGAATAGATATTTAGACTGTTCTGGAATAGCGTGTTATGTCTTTTCTAGATTATCAGTCTTGCAGTTTTTGCACAGCATCCAGTCAAATATCTGAAGAGTCCCATAGACTTACATTGACTTAATCTACCTATCTGTCCATCTATCTGACAGTGTCCAACTTTTTCTTGCTAGTTGGCTGTTTGTCTACTGTAATGTCCATACAACCACCAAACTTCAAACTTTCAGATAAGGCTTTATTAAGCCAACATCAAACTTCGTCTTGACAGTCTTTACTGTATCTAGGTACAGAGATGTTGTACATACAGTAGATACAATGAAGTAATACATATTAGTAAGCACAATACTTTAGGCTTTTTAACAGCTTTCTCTTATTAGAAGCTTTAAACACAGACCAAACTCACAGCTCCATTCCAGAGCAAAGGAGTCTTCTGTTATATCTTGACAGCAATGTGATGGTGACTTAAAAGGTAGCATACTCCCATACACATCTGAATCACCCACTTTCTTTCTGTCCAACTCTCTCCACCTAATCAATAGCTTCAGTAGATTACAGGGTGTTTCGGAATGTTTCACAGCATGTGTGCAGACTTACCTGCAGTAAATCATGCTGGGTTCCTCACTCTCTGAACCCGCTGTATCACTCTTGTGTGTTTCCAATTAAAAACAGATCAAAATCCAAACCGTTTAACTTATTAATCTTACATAGTACTGAGTTATGCAATATTGTGGTTGCTTTAAATCATTTGGAATAGAAGACGCATGGAAATAAGTAGATTTTTACATTTTCAGATTTTTCTTTTCTTTCTTGTGAGTGGTGCAAATGTGTCTGCCACGCCAGTCTACTGTGAATCTGGAGCAATGATCTGAGCAAATGAAGGTGAAAAGTTTAGAGCACTTGAGTAAGAGTTTGTCTGCACTTTTAGGAACTCAGTGCAAATTCCAAGAGTTTTTTTTTAGGTATGTCTCACAACAGAGTTCCTTATCTTGATAATTGACAGACCAGTAATTTTGGTACTGTGTTTTCTTGAATGAGTGTGGATAGAGTCCCTTTGTGTGCTTTGGTTCTGGCCATGCATGGAATATGGGAAAAACGAAATAAATCATCTTTAAGGCAGGTACATGCATGATGTTCGATCAACTTTGTTTAGTATTTGCATATATTCTTTAAAATGAACTGGCATCATATATGTAAGGTGGGTTTTTCAACTACAGTGGTTCAAGCTGCAAGGAAATGTTAACCGCAAGATGGAATAAAACTGCATTTCTTGTCTATTACCACCATCTATGTATCCACTTATACCAATGCCAGAAATAAGCACAGTTAGAATTTCTAATAATGTGGGAGAGTGTTGATTAGACCCATAGGATGACCATATTGTTATGCAATGTGGAGCACTTGAAAGTATATTGTTTGCACAGTGCTAGAAACTAGATATAGAATAAGTTGAAATGTTTAATAGAGCAAAGTCTTACAAGGTTACATCTGATGGGTACAATTTAGCTAAAATTGTTATGAAACCAGTATGCATACTACCGGAGTGAGAAAGAATGGTGGATAGAAAGAGAGGGATAGAGTAGAGAGATAGCATTGAGAGCTAGAGTCTGGCCTGAAACTCAGACACCCAAATGCAGAGCCCACAGAGAAGAGCCAGAGACAGGAAGAGAGAAAGAGGAAAAAGAGTCCAGAGCAAATCCTCTTTTATCCTTTCCTTGACCATGTGACCATAAACAGACCAGATACATTTAAACTGACCAATCGGCAGATCAGTTTTAACTCCCCATTGTATTCTAATGGTGACCATTTGCAGCCATTTTTATGGCCATTTTATTTTTGTCATCAGTTGTATTTATCAGTTTCATTTTGCTATGCCACGTCTACTAAAGTTATTAAAATCAATACATATATTTCACTTATGCAAAACAGAAATAAATAGTTATATCTCATACTTAACTCAGATATATCAAATCCACCAATGTGAATATTTTCCTACATATTATTTATCATTGATTTATCTGTATTTATAATAAACTTGTAGACATTCCTGCATTGAAACTCTTAGCCAATAGCACTTCAAATTCTATACACTGAAAATCGCACCAGCAGGCATGAAAGTAAATAGACTTAACTCTATATGTAAAATACTTTACTGGTAAAAGGGATTTGGGTGCTATGGTGTGCCAAAAGTGTGTCAATAAGAGTACAAATAGAGTACCATTTGTTCTCACACTCGAGGTTGAGGTCAAGAAGAGAGAAAGTGGGAGACAAAGTTTCAGATACACATGCTTTTAATTATCTTCATTAGATAACACAAAGAGAGATTGTGTCTTCTCACACAGAGATGTTATATGTATGCCTTTGTCAAAGGCTTTAGAGAGAAAGACTGCTTAATTACACAGTTTTATGCAAAAACTTACAATGCATATACAAAGTTTACATGTGAGCATTGTTTTGGGGAGGCATTAGGTTGCATATGGAGTCTTTGCAAATACAAAACTGTACCTTTCCTGTTCCTAACAGTAAGCACTGCCTAATCCAAGAACTCAGTATTAAAAACTGTGTACCCTACAAGAGGACAAAAACATCCCATTGTGTCCATGGCAGCAGAGGTATCACCGTGGTACCCTAGAAAACATCAATTAGAAATGGCTCAACTTATTAAAATACATACAAAACACAAGATTCAATTGATGATAACTAATTACATAAAACATTTAAATGAACCTGTAAGAGCATCATACACATAAACACACACAGCTCACTCATAACACATAAACTTAACACCAAGTGATGTCACGAAACAGCCGGTCTCAGCTTCCAACTTCAAATGTCAACCAAGTACCTCAATATACAGTACGATGTGTCAGTCGCTACCAGACATGCCACACATTTTTGTGGCATTTAGAGTGGCACTTACAGTGACACATGCCACTAGTGACCTGAAATGCCACTGGATGATGCCATACAGTTTAATGTTATAACCACTGCAGCATTTAGTGGCATGGCATCTTTCATTCTGCTGCCATTTGCACAAGCTACTGAAAATTGGCATATGTATTTTTTAAACACAATTGAAACACAAATGTATGCAAAGAATGCATCTCTTAACTGTAAACTCTCTCGACTTGTCAATTGTTGAGCTTTAAAGAAGGACTAATAAAACTTTTGAACTGTAAGTATCCAGAAACAAAAAGAACAAACTGACAATGGACATGCCATTAAATTCAGTGGCATGTGCCACAATGGTCAGTGACACATGCCCCTCAATTTAGTGGCATGTCCACATTGGATGGCTCCAGGAACTAAAAGAACAGACATCCTCGTGCCATTAACAACCAGACATGGCACAAGGCATTATATTCTTTTAGTTTCTGGAACTATACAGGGTGAAAGTTTAATTAGTCCTTCTTTAAAGCTTGACTAGTGACAAGTTGAGACAGTTTATAGTAATTAGATTATAGTCAATACTGCCTTCTTTGTATTCGTTTGTGGTTTGACTGATTTAAATCAATCATAAGCCATTAGAACTTAGGTTGGATAGTGGCAGGTGTCAAAGTTGATACCTGCCACTATCAAAATCACTAAGTGATTTTTTATTGTTTTTATGATTTTAACTTGAAAGCTCAAATAATACAAAAGTTTGAAGTGAACAATGAATGTAACTTTGGACAACATCTACAATGAATCTCTTGATGGAACTCCACATAACCCCTCCCCCATCTCCAATGGTTCAACATGACCTCATCTCTAATGACCTTCAGGTGCATGAGATGACCATTGTTGAGAAATTTTACACCTCCGTGAAATTACTTTTAAATTCCCAGAGGTTGTGGACTAAAAAGCACCCAGTAGGAAAACCTAATCATTTTTTGACAACTCTAAAGTCGCTGCAAGTTTGTGTACAGTAATTGTCTGTTGTGGATGTATTTTAAGTCAAATGATAGTATGGTAATATAGGCCCTGGTACTTCGTATGGAAAAAAACTGCAGGTTGATACAATATCACTCAGTTACAGTCGCTTTAAATTAATGAATACTATGACAATGTTAGTTTAGTCACTGTGAAATAGAGGAGCATAATCACAAACTCACTTGACAACTGGATTGCGTGTGTGTTCACGAGGGGTTAATAGAGGGCCATGGTTTGTGTGAGATTGTGTGAGCTGGGGATGACCTCTATGATATCTTAGTACAGCTTGTGTCTACAAGAGCAAGGGGAGGTTAGACAAAGGGGCACAGCTGCAGCACGAACATCTCAGCCTACTTCAGAAGGAGAGTAGGGCGGACAGCCCGGGGCCAAAGTTTAGCAGAATATTGTGCCCTTACCCAAACCCCTTATCTAAACCTAACCAATCTGTAGAGTGTGTAAACATGCTAGGAAGCTGTTGTGTGTAACAGAAGCAAGTTATTGTCACAAGTTAGATGGAAACGATGTCCAGCAACTTCATTGGCTGTAGTGAAAGTCTTACGAATTCATGAGTACAGTCGTATGATATCATACGAATTAGCCAAATTTAGAAAAGTCGTACGAATCCTCACAATTTTGCTGTGAGAGTATGATCCCCCACTGTTTGCACATTACAAATCTAGGAATATTAGAAATGTCTTAATCATGGATATGTTTACTTCACATAACACGAACGACAAGTGGTTGGATGAGACCGCTGGTACTTTCCATGTCTGAAAGGTGCATGTAGGAATAACAACAGAAAAATAAGCTCATTTAGGAGCTCTATAACTGACAGAATATACAATATAAAACAGTTTGCTGGGGCCTGGATTGCTCAGCGAGTAAAGACATTGACAACCACACCTAGAGTCGTGAGTTTGAATCAAGGGCGTGCTGAGTGACTTCAGCCAGGTCTCCTAAACAACCAAATTGGCCTGGTTGCTAGGGAGGGTAGAGTCACATGGGTTTACCTCCTCATGATCGCTATAATGTGTGGTTCGCTCTCTGTGGGGTGAAAAGAGTGAAGCCTCCACACGCGCTAAGTCTCCACGGTAACGTGCTCAACAAGCCACGTGATAAGATGCGTGGATTGATGGTCTCAGACGTGGATTCAACTGAGATTCGTCCTCCGCCACCCGAATTGGAGTCATTACACCACCACGAGGACTTAGAGCATATTGGGAATTGGGCATTCATAATTGGAGAGAAAAGGGAGAAAAAAATAAAACAGTTTGTTACTTGTAGCTCTGAGAATGTTATATATTTAATTTCTTGTCCATGCAACAAACAATATGTGGGAAAACAATCAGACAAGTTAGAACACGTTATTGAGCATATGAGTGCTGTGAGATAAGATGAAAAATCTCTAATTGCACGCCATTGGTGGTCATTCTGTATCTGCATGTATTCATTCATCCCCAGGGAATGAATACATATTTTTCCCTCTGTTGTTTCTTATAGCTTAACAGTGGTGTTTTTTTGGTTACTCAATTTTGAATCATGGTATATTTGCAAATGGAACTATGTACAATTTACTTATTTCAGGTGATCATACTGTATGTCATTAGACCCATAGTCTTGGAATATGTACATTACTAGCATGTTTATTTTTCCTTGATAAAATGTTTAATGAAGAATTGTTTGAATGATACAAAATGTAATCTTTACTGATTTTTGTGCATATAATAATTCTTCCTTGTGTTATGAATTTTATGAAGGGGAGGTTAGACAAAAGGGCACAGCTGCAGCGCAAACATCTCAGCCTACGTCAGAATGAGAGTAGGGCGGACAGCCCTGGGCCACAGTTTAGCAGAACAAAGACTCTGTATCTTTCTCAAATCATAGAGGATAGGACTCAAGAGGGGGATGTGGAGAGAGAGAAACTACAAATAGTTGTAAGACAGTGTATCTCACAAAGAAAATGTGGGGTCATATTTCACCCTTAAATAATAATATTACTACTACTACTACTACTAATAATAATAATGAGTAGATTATTATTGGCATAAAGAAAATGAGGCCAATTGTTAGCAAAAAAATCTATCTATTTAGTAGATATCTATCTATCTATCTATCTATCTATCTATCTATCTATCTGTCTGTCTGCACAACCCCAATCCTGAAATAGTTGGGACAGAATGAAAAATGCTAATAAAAACAAAAAGGAGTGATTTGTAAATTATATTCACCCTTTGTTATATTGAAAGCACCACAACAACACATTATATTATGTTTTACCATGTGAATTTCATTGTTTGTTTGTTTTTTAATGTACAGTCATTTCAAATCAGATGAATGCAACACGCTCCAAAAAAGCTGAGACGGGGCAATTTAAGACAAGTAACAATTTGACGAGATGAAATAAGGTGATGTGAAACATGAGCTGTTAAACAGGTGAGGCAATTGTGTCATAGTATATAAGGATTCTAGGATATATATGTATACAGTATATATATACAGGGTTGAGGAGTAACGAAATACATGTAATGGGAATATGTATTTAAAATACAAAATAATTAACTGTATTCCACTACAGTTACAATTTAAATCATTGCTATTTAGAATACTGTTACATTCAAAAAGTTATTTGATTATGGAGCTTACTTTGCATTTTATAGTCATTTGTTTCATTTAATATTTAGTCCTTTCAGATGGAAAACATTTATACATATAAATGATGACAAAAGCCATTTGAACAGTGGTGAAACACTTTCTCATGATGTGTTACATTCATACAAGCAGACAGAGAAGTTTGAAGTTTGGACCAGAAGAAATAGAAATAAACCTTGTGTAAATTGTCAGCTTTTACATTTTACATGCATGTTACCAGGCACGATCATATTTTTGTTATCAAGAATATTCACGTTGGATACTTATTTATTTTTCTCTTGTAAGACCTTTGATATTAGAGAAATATAGTACTCTTGAATATAATGTTTGTATTGTTTTCCTGTAAAAATACCTAAAAAACAACAAACATCCAATGAGCGGCAGTTCTGTGGACGGAAATGCCTTATTGTTGAGAGAGGTCAACCGAGAATGGCCAGACTGGTTCGAACTGTCAAAGTCTACGGTAACACAGATAACCACCCTGTACAATTGTGCTGAGAGGAATAGCATCTCAGAATGGCTGACACTGTTTTGGTGGAACAAGGGTGACCTACACAATATTAGGCAGGTGGACTTAATGTTGTTGCTGATCAGTGTATATATAAGTTGAGTGGTGAAATATGTATCTTGTCATACAGTTGAAGTCAGACGTTTACATACACTTAGGTTGAAGTCATTAAAACTAATTTTTTAACCACTCCACAGACTTAATATTAGCAAACTATAGATTTGGCAAGTCGTTTAGGACTTGTGCATGACATGAGTAATCTATCCAACAAATGTTTACAGACAAATTGTTTCACTTTTAATTGAATATATCATAATTCCAGTGGGTCAGAAGTTTACATACATTAAGCTAACTGTGCCTTTAAACAGTTTGGAAAATTCCAGAAAATGATGTCAAGCTTTTAGACAGTTAGCTTCTGACAGGATGTGCATTGAATTGGAGGTGTACCTGTGGATGTATTTTAAGGCCTACCTTCAAACTCAGTGCCTCTTTGCTTGACATCATGGGAAAATCTAAAGAAATCAGCCAAGACCTCAGAAAAAAAATTGTGGACCTCCAAAATCTGATTCATCTTTGGTAGCAATTTTCAAATGCCCGAAGGTACCATGTTCATCTGTACAAACAATAGTACGCAAGTATAAACACCATGGGGCCACGCAGCCATTATTCCGCTCAGGAAGGAGACACATTCTACCTCCTAGAGATGAACGTTGTTTGGTGCAAAAAGTGCAAATCAATCAGCAAAGGACCTTGAGAAGATGCTGAAGGAAACAGGTACACAAGTATCTATATCCACAGTAAAATGAGTCCTATATTGACATAACCTGAAAGGCTGTTCAGCAAGGAAGAAGCCATTGCTCCAAAACCGCCATAAAAAAGCCAGACTACAGACTACAAGTGCACATGGGGACAAAGAGCTTACTTTTTGGAGAAATGTCTTCGGGTCTGTTGAACTGTTTGCTATTATTACCATCGTTATGTTTTGGAAGAAAAATGGTGAAGCTTGCTAGCCGAAGAACACCATCCCAACCGTGAATCATCGGGGTGGCAGTATCATGTTGTGGGGGTGCTTTGCTGCAGGAGGGACTGGTGCACTTCACAAAATGGATTGCATCATGAGTAAGACAAATTATGTGGATATATTGAAGTAAAATCTCAAGATATCACTCAGGAAGTTAATGCTCAGTCGCAAATGGGTCTTCCAATTGGACAATGACCCAAAGCATACCTTCTAAAGTTGTGGCAAAATGGCTTAAGGACAACATAGTCAAGGTATTGGAGTGGCCATCACAAAGCCCTAACCTCAATCCGATAGAAAATTTGCTGGCAGAATTGAAAAATCTTGTGCGAGCAAGGAGGCCTACAAACCTGACTCAGTTACGCCAGTTATGTCTGGAGGAATGGGCCAAAATTCCAGCAAATTATCAAGAGAAGCTTGTGTAAAATAATTTAAAGGCAATGCTACCAAATAATAACAAAGTGTATGTTAACTTCTGACCCAATGGGAATGTGATGAAATAAAAGCTAAAATAAATAAAATCTCTCTACTATTATTTTGACATTATATTCTTAAAATAGTGATCCTAACTGACCTAAAACAGGGAATGTTTTCTATGTCAGGAAGAAAAAACTTTTTTAAATGAATTTGGCTAAGGTGTATATACATTTCTGACTTCAACTGTATATTCTTTCCACCCAAGGGATGGCTTAGGAAAGGGGTCATAGGTCACAAGGGATAAGAGATTATGAACCCTTTGACATACTTTAAGGATAAATCTTACACTTTATATGGTGCACATCCAAATAAATACCTTTGAACTATTTCAATGCATTCTAAATGTTATTTTCCTCTATAATCTTGATGTCTGAACACAAGAGTATATGCATTCTGACTGTTTATCAAAGGTGTAGCATTAAAAGAAAGCTGCCTGATCTGTCCTTACCTCATTGTGTAAACAGATGACACCACCTGGATTCAGTCCTTTGATTATCCTTAGGAGAGTGGCTCATGTGATCTTAGAGAGGCAAGCCTCAAAAACATGTTCTTCAGGTTTAATACTTAATACATGATGATAAGCTGCCCTTTCTTATCCGTGAGAAAGACAGAACTCCGCAGTGACAATAACAGAATATTGTTCAGCCTTAATACTACTTGGTTGCATTTAAAGTATATGAGAAATTTATGAATTTCATACAATGAACTACATAGAACTTCACTAAATAATTGTAACTATGTTATTGCCTCCTTGGCCTGCACTGCTCTTTTAGGTCACTTTTTTATTTTTATTAAAAGTGTCAATTAATGAAATTATTATAATTTTCTATTTTTTTTTTGGAAAGGATAAACTCTTACATGATTAAAAAAGCTCTCTATATATAATATTAATGGTGGCCTAATTATTCTCATGATTAGACTGTTGTTTGCAGCATTACTACCATAAGTCAAGTTTGCAATTTCCTTATTTGATCCTAGCAGGTAGCAAACATAGATGTAATCTGCAATGCGTCAAACACTTGAGGTGTGGTTTAGTGTGGGGAAAACAAGCCCAGGTAACCATAGTACCCATTCATTTTTGTGAGGAAAGCCAAAATATCAGTTATATTCATTCACGTCTTTTTGAAGTATTGCATGCAGCCACAGCAGTTCTTACATCTTATCTCAAATTGTATGCGATAAAACGTTAGTTCAGTGTCGATGGCTTTGTTAAAAAAGCAAATAAGTATACAACAGCTTTTCAGCATGTTTTTTAGGGTTTTTTGCAGTTAAAATAGACAAATCTACCAAATAATTCTCCCTGTTTCCCTCAGAGGAATGAATGGGTAACTGGCCACCGGGATAAATGTTATTTATAGAGTTATAAAGCTTTAATTACTCTAATAAACTAAATCAAACCATTCATGTTTTAAAATTAATATAGTCAATAACATGTCCACGAAACTTTGGTATTCTCATTTAATTCAAATGAATTTTCTTTCAAGAAATTTCTAAGAATCAGCTTGACAAATCCCATCTATATATTATATGCTTTAAAAAAAAAATCTTTCAAAATGATAAAAACAAATCTCTAAAAAAAGGTATAAAAAGGTAACAAGCCTTTTTACATAATTTACAAATACATAAGAGTATACAGCTCCATTCTGGAGAGCTAGAGAAAGATGCTATGCGCAAGCTCATAGTTTCCTATCACAAGTGGTGAGTCCATTTGGGTTTAAAAGTGCAGTTTTAAATGTCCAAAATTATTGTACCTGACAGTTAGTGACCTTCTCTTTAATTAGTTGTTTCTTAGAACACTCACAGCAGGATTCAAAGAAGACATTTAAATACTTTGCAATGGCTGACGCAAAGTAAAATATTAAACCCATGCATGATTTACTAGTACTTGGCATGTGCAATACATGTCAGTAATACTGCTTGTGACTGGTCTAAGTTAGTAGCACACTAATAAAGAACTTTGTTTCTGGTTGTGAACCAAGTTAGAAATGGTACACAGGTGTCACAGTACAAGTGCAAAGCAACAAAGGATCTGGAATGATGCCTGTATTGTGAATGCACATCAACTGAAAGTGTGAGAAAACACTGAATAGAAGGCTTTTCTTGCTCGGTCACATTCCAAGTACTTTCAGATTAAGGGTTTTGAATACAAAAACACTGTAAAAGGTTTCTCAAGAAATGATGAGATCAGCATATGAATGACATTTACAATCCAAGTGTGAAAAAAAAAGCTTTAAAAATATTTTGGCTAGACTTTGACCGTAAGAAATTTGCCTAGTCTCAATCCTTCATATCAATGTTTGTGCCTGATGTAGTTCTCAATGTCTGCAATATCCTTCATTGTCACGTCGAGTGGATGAAAATGTATTCACTCCATTCTGTTCACTGTACAACACAGCATCAAAGGCCGAAGTTTCAACAGCAGTTCAGTCATAGTGCTATCACTTTAGTTATGTAGCGACTCAGAGCTTCCCATAGGTCTGTTCACAGAATGCTTTGTCCTTTCTGAAGTCACCCAGCAGGATCAACTAGCACATCTTTTTTAAGGCTCTTATCTGATAACATTCCTGTAGAGGTTGTTGCATTTCAGACTTTTAAACTCCTTACCATTAATTAGAAAAATGTGATGAGAATGAAAACAAGGCACATAATAAGTGAAAAAGAATGAAACAGTTTTTCTTGCTCTCTACACTATTGTTCCTGGTTTCGAGTCCTCGTGCCAATGAAGTGTACGCTGGTCTTCGGAGTCAAAACTGCTGTCCATTGGACTGCTCATGTGAGAATCAAGTTGGTTCACATCCATGTACGATCTGCAAATAGAAAACAAATATACAACTAAGCACAAGTTTTAATATTTCATAAAAAAGATCAACAACAAACATGCAAGCCAATGATATGCAAACAAAGTTAAAGAATATGTGACCTGATCCATACTTTTTGAATTACTTTGACCCAGAATCACCATTTTGAGCTTTATGCACTTGAAGGGATAGTTCACCCAAACATTTTAATTCTCTCATCATTTACTCACCCTCATGCCATCCCAGATTTGTATGAATTTCTTTCTTCTGCAGAAGACAAATTAAGATTTTTAGAAGAATATTTGAGCTCTGTAGGTCCATATAATGCAAGAGAATGGAAGACATAAAGGCAGCATAAAATAATCCATACAACTCCAGTCGTTAAATCCATATCTTTAGAAGTGATATGATAAGTGTGGGTGAGAAACAGATCAATATTTAAGTCCATTTGGGCTAGAAATTCTCCACCCTTCCAGTAGGGGGCAATATGCATGAAGAAAGTGAATTACCAAGAACACAAGAAGAAGAATGTGAAAGTTAGAGTGGAGATTGACTGAACAGGGAGAAGAATTTATAGAATAAATCAACTTAAATATTGCTTTGTTTCTCATCCACACCCATCAAATTGCTTTTGAATATGCTGATTTATCCACTGGAGTCTTATGGGTTACTTTTATGCTGACTTAAGTGATTTTTGGAGCTTCAAAATGTTGGCAACCATTCACTTGCATTGTAAGGACCAAAAGAGCTGAGAAATTCTTAAAAAAAAAAATCTTAATTTGTGTTCTGCTGAAGAAAGTAAATCATACACATCTGGGACGGAAGGGTGAGTAAATGGTGAGAGAATTTTCATTTTTAGGTGAACTATTCCTTTAAGTAAAAAGGAAAGTCTCAGGCAATGTTTAAATGATTATAGCTTTACAAACATTCTGATAATAATAAGTAGAAACCTAATACTTACATCATTATAAAGTTGCGACTTTCCTTTTTACTTAAATGCATGAAAATTAAAGTGCATTTCTGGGTAAAAGTCACTTAAAATTATGGACCAGACCACATATTTTAAACCCCAGTTTGTTAAACCATACAAAATAGATCTACTGTATATACAGTGCCAGATATACTAAAAACCAGAGTTCCACTCAATGAATTGCAAGAACACTTCTGTTACAAAAATAACTCCTTTTGCAGCTAGTTTGGCAGCGTTTGTTTTTGCTTCGTGTAAAGGGATTCAGTATATCCTGTCAAGACACTAGCCGTGTTTCATTATGTGGCAGCCAATTTGTTGACTTATTATTTATTTATTAAAGTATGTAATTGTGTTTTTCTGACAGATTTCAAGTAAGTTGAGTGAGACAAAACATCATTAAACAGTGTTCCACACACCTGAAGCAGACCATACAAAAACACACATATGCTAGTCAAAACTTGCACACAGCAAATCAAAAGCATTCAGTGCAGTGGTTGCATGCTTTCACTCATCATTTTTTTAAAGACACAACAGTCCCACCACCAGTGAGTGTAGAAATCCAAGCAGACAGTGCCATGGAGAAGACAGTGAAAGCAGTCATAGTGCTTAGGAAGAAGTGTTAAGCCCCTTTGTGATTTGCTATCATAGTTAGAGAGTTAATGTGGGTCCTTTATGTTTATATCTCACCACGTTTTTATGAGTTGTCTGTTTCACTAGCAATGAGTGTATAAGTATTCCTGGTCATAACCACTGGCAACAGCACCAGGCACTTCTAAAGGCACTGGCAATGGACTTCTCCTGCCCGGAGTCATCCACCCATACTCGGGTTGGTATCTGTCCAGAGGGTCATGAGGTGGAGCCAGAAGTTGGGGGTCAGGGCTGGTTTGGGAGGAAGGGCAAGCAGTCAGATCAAATGGATAATAAAGTGTTCAAGTGTGTTCATAAAACACAACCAGAGTGGTTTGTTGATGCTTAAAGTGATAGTTTCCCCAAAAATGATTTTCAGAAAATTCTGTCATAATTTACTCACTCTCATGTCATTCATGCGTCTGAAATTTAAGTCATTATTCGCTGAAAATCTTCAAATCAAAATAAATGATGACATTAACAGCTAGGATAAGTTACAAGAGAACCAATGACGTTTGATATCATTGCCATTAAAGCTGTTGTGATACACCTTGATGAGCCATATTTGAATTAATTGCAAGCGCAAATGAGATCTGAGAGATACGGCAGAGAGGAACATTTTCAACAATATTTAAACTACATTAATTTCGTTCTGTTCGTCACACAAAGCAATCGTACAGCTTCAGAAGACTTTGAATGATTCGCACAAGTCGTATAGACTACTTTTATTGTGTATTTGCTTGTAATTTTCATAATTAAAATTAAATGGCAACAAGTTTAAAGTCTGTGATGAGATGCACGAGGAACAATTATGCTTGGCATCATTGGCGTTAAACCTGCTGTAACATGACACCATATTTGAATTGGATGCAAGCGCAAATGAGATTTGAGAGCTACGGCTAAGAGAAAGATTTTTTAGCGAATACATTTAGGTCTGTTCCTCACACAGTCATGGTCATTTTTGTAGCACGACAGCCTCAGTCCCCACTCACTTTCATTGTACAAAAAAGAACACTGGACATTCAGAAAATTATTTTCATTCGTATTCAATGGAAAAAAAAATATGTCTTGTCAACACGAGGGTGAGTAAATAACAAAATATTGGGGCGAAATATAAATTCTTGTTTGGAGAAATATGAGCAAATTTACAAGAAAGCCATGCAATATAACTTTTACAACACACAACAAGCTTTAGACGTTGACTTGACAAATCACACAGGGAACAGACAAAGCAACCCCACACAGCTGCCGCTTTACTTACTATAAAGAGCTACACTTAGCAAATGAAGCTTTATTAAGCCTTTCATGTCCTGCACCACCAGTTTGAGGCGGGGACAAACCCATCTGCTTCATCTGATAGCAAGAGGAGGAGGGAGGAGGATGAAGAGGGGGGAGGGAGGATGAGCAAGCTTGGGAGAAATGAGGAGGATAGTACTGAGGGTAGTGCCAAGCATGTTTAGGGTGTACGCTGGAGTCGCGTCTGTGAGAGAAAGAACGGTAATAAGGAGAAGATAGCGTGAGCAAGTACTGTACCAGTGCTTCTGCAGAATTTCATAATTTTAGACAAGCTGTTAGCATCTAGAACTTGCCTCTACTAAACTGTAACATCACAAAGATAGTCTACTATTTGGCATACATCAAGAAATACAATTCAAAATCATTAAAGCAAACCTAGCAAAACTCCACAATACTAGGGTGTTGTGGGTAGATTCCAGGTCGTATGTGGCTGCTAGGGCATTTCTAAGGTGTTCAGGGTGGTTGCTTACTGGCTCACGTCAAAAGAGTCCACTCCTAAGTCTCTATGATACTGGTATGAATCCCAACGTCAATGTAAGGGTATTTATTCACCAGTTTTAATGTACGCCAAGTGAAAATCATGTCTGCTCACTTAGAAAAGTAATAGCACACCTAGGGCTGTCCTCCTCTGTGTCACTGCGTGTATATACCAGGAACATTTGCCATTACAAAGTTGTTTAAAGTGAAACCGGAGCGCTTTGCGTTCACTATCAAAGTTTATACTTGTTTGTTTTTATTTTCACGGCAGTTAAGATGCAAGCCTCTGCCGACAGCGCGTGCATCAGAGCGCTTCATGAGCTCTTCAAGACAGGAGCTGGTTGAACTCCACGGTGCGGCTCAGTGACGCTCAGACTTAAAGTTAAACTGAATGACACACAAATTACCCAATCGTGGCATTTATAAAGTATATTCACTTAAATTCCCTTATTTGGGCATTAAAATGTGATAGGAATTTGAATGTCCAGTAATCGCGGTTGTCTCAAATAACCACGATCAGGTGGTTATTTAATAATCACGACAGGCCTAAGCACACCTCTCTGTAAGAAGCCACAACATTTGAGGTATCATTCATGTATGTTCCACAAAAAGTGCATGAATATTTACAAGCCAAAAATTAATACTTAGATTAGCGATTTGAACAAGTACGAGCAATAGAAACAGTAATGTTTGCCTTAGCAAGCACCACTATTAAGTTGTGAGCAATGCACTGCATTAAAGAACCACATGGCGGTGAGTTGGCACTTGGCATTGTAATGGAGGTGCTTCAATCTGGTTAAGGCAGTTCAGGTAAAGGCTAATTATGTCATCTTTAAATGATGACCGAGCACAGAAGAGTTTTACCTGCTGTGTAAGGGGTGACTGTGATGGACAGTGCTATAGCCATAGGGCTGATGGTGTGGAAGAGGCATATCATACTCCGACATTCCCATGACTGGTCGACCGTGCCAGTTCCCTGAACCAACTGCCAATAAAATGAAAAATAAATTAATGAAGGAGAATATCTTGTTGATAACATTACTGTTCAGCCTGAAGAAAAACGACTTCTGTATTCAGGGAGAAAACCAATAAGACCTGAGGTTAGAGACTAGTGATAGACTTATAAAAATAAGCCGGGCTGATTAATCAGCCAACATTTGGACATTTTGAGATAATCAACAACAACTGAAAAGTGTAAGTTGTCCTTTAAGTCAGTTCCAAATACACTGACAACTTTGTCAATAGATAATATTTCTTACAATGTTTGTGTACAAAATTGGTGTTTATTTTTATTTTATTTCAGCAATGTTGTGTACGACTCATTTGCCACCATTACATAGTATTATTTGTGTAAAAAGTAATTACATAGAGTGGCCACTATTTGGCTGAATTTCACGTCAAGAAATATTCAGGCCATACATCACCTCAAAATCTAAGAAAACAAAATTATATTTTGCATTAAGAACATCCCAAAATAGAATACTATTTTGTATTACGACAAAACAAAACTTTTGGTGGGAAATGTGATTATCATGAAAATAAAATTCACAAAGTAATTCAATCTTAATGGTCCTAGGCTTTATCTTTTTTGCAAAATGTGACTTGATCCTTTTTTCTTTTGATTTAAAAGGATGAAATATGGCCCTGCCATTTCTTCATGAGATTCACCCATTTGAGATCACTTTAGTTATGGAAGCCCTAAAGTCTTTCCAACACAAGTGTGGTAAAAGTAAGAGGTGGTATTTTTAACACTTCTCACCTGACGAGTAGGAAGCTGTACTGTCGCTGTGTACATAACTTGAAGACATGGTCCTATAGCCGAGGTTCTGCTGGGGACCTCTGTAGGTGTCGTAGACTTGTTGTTTGTGTTGTCGATGGTACCAACCTCGCAAGTGTTCCACAACTTCCGCTCTTTGCATGCTTTTGACAAAGTTCTCATTTCTAGATGGAGGACGGTTCCTTTGTGGCCTTAAAGTGGCATAAAGGTTCTGAGACATCCCATCCATTTCATCCTGGCTGTAGTTCCCGTGGGGGTCATGTCTGTGGTAGGAGGGGTTAACATTATAGTGCCCCTCCATCTCAGTCTCGTACATGTATGGTCCATTTGGGTACACCTCGGGTTCTATGTACCGTGGGTTTCCGGTAACGTAATAGACTGTGGTGGTTGGTTGCTGCTGAGGTTGGGTGGTATAACACCTTGAGTCATTTTGGGCTAGATTAGGCATGCTTCCAGTGTTGGCGTAAATGTTGCCTTGCCTTCTTCTATGGCGATTTTGGGCACGGGAATAGTAGCTGGGTGCAGAGTACTCTACGCTAGACTGGCTGGTGTAGGAGGAGCCATCGTCAAGGATTTCGGTGCTGTTGCTACGGCGAGGAGGAGAGATGGTGAAGATGGGCTCGGATGGCTCGCTCTCTGTAAGGAACTGCGATTGAGATTCCAGACTGCCACTGCGCTGCCGACAATGAGTGCTGCATGCAGGAAGTGAAATACATAATAATCACCAAAAATGTGAAAATAACTAATTATTTCATAATATAGCTTATAAAATATAAACATTGTGATCTTTGAAAAATTACATCTGGTTTCATATTAAATGTACCATAGTTTGTAAAAATTAAATAATTTGACAAATTTATTTCAATGGCATTTCCATGAACTTTTCAGTCAGTCATGATTACTGGATATTTAAAAATTATTACAGTGATTTGAATTTGCAATCAATAATATTGTGAATCTGGCAAATTATTGCATACATATTAATGCAGATTGCTTGGGCATACTTTCATACAGCTTGTGACACACACAGTCATCTGTTATTTAAATTAATAGATTTAAACAGCTATGAGTATTAGTGTATAGACTGTTTCACACAGACTAGCAGACAAGTATTATCTTACACAAGCATAAAAAAGAGCAATAATCACAAATGAAATTTGCACAACTTGTAGGCATTTTTAAAATTATTAAGGCATGGAAACCCCTAATGTTTTCAGATTTTCTATTATCGTGAGCACCCTGTCCTTTTATTCCTTAGAAGGGTTCATGAAATGTGATTTTTCTTATTTATTTTTTTTATCTTCCCTTAGGTCCACTGATAATGTTTTTTGCACCAAAACTGTCATAGTTTAATAATAAATTATAATTTTCCACCCTGTCTCTAGCCCTCTGTCACAATTGCTCAGTTTTGGTCTCAGCATCTCCTGTAACCTTCAGTGTAAACAAACATTGTTATGATTGGCTAACATCGTAAATCCCCTCAAATACAGAAATATTTGAATCTCAATCAGAAGACGATAAACAAGCGCTCTACTAAATTTCAGCGTTTACACAACACTTATTCAACACATTGCATCCAAATGTATTAAAAATGTATTAAAAATATTCATGAATGAAACTAATTAATTACTGTTTTACAGTCAATTCCAAGTGTTTTTAACTGCCAATTCTTCTATAACAGTTCCTTTGCAAAGCTTGAATCATATTATGAAGCAGTCCACGCTGATATTAGCAGCACATACACGGTCTATAGCATGGTGAAACATGACGCAAACACATAGGTGCACTGAGGCGTCCAGCTAGTGCTCGTTTACATAAAACAACAACTAAAAATAGGGTAAATGGGCATAAGAACATCTAGATGCAGAGCAGCTGAATGAAACTGAATGGCATCCCCTTTTCTGAGTTGTAACTTGACAGCCCATTTTTTAGTTTAGTGGAGCAATAAACATGACATTAGTCAAAGACGTCCGTCTCATGCATGTTGTATGCAAAAAGAAAAACTTCCAAATAGTCCAGATGGGTCTGCTTTGATGTTCAGCAATAGTTGGTCACACTAGGTCTGTCTCGCTCACTCTCTGCTTACGATATGAACAGAATGAAAGTGGGAGGGGCCCATGGGTGCAATGACAAATGTTGCGGGGCGTGTAAATACAACTAAGCAATGTCTTGTGACATCACGAACACAGTTTTCAAAACAAGATTTTTAAGAAAGGTGGGACCTATAAAAGTTCTTTTTAGACCGGGGAGGAAGTTGTGAGTTATAAAACGAACAGTATGTGTTTATAGTACAGTTACCTCTTGTATGTCTAAATATCAATTTTATTTTCCATTTCATGCCCCTTTAAGCTCAACAAATGCAATCTAGACATCATGTTTGTGGGATGGTTGGGGAATAGTAAAGTGTGACTGGTGAACTGTACCTGAGCTGGATGCTGCTGTAGGCATTGCGGGGAAGTTGCGGAGTGGGGGGCATGCTCTGCGAGTCCCGGGCTTGTCGTGAGGGTGGACGATAGGGGCTGCTGTGTGTCGATAAGGTGTTTCCGTGTGTGTAGGCCAAAGGATCTTGGACTTCGCCATAATTTAATCTAAAACACAGATAAGAACAATGCTTAAACAAAGCTAACTTCCTTTATGGGTTGAGTCCATACGGCATACAATGCCTTTAAGGTAAAAAAGTTTTCTCGGCATGCTACTCTGTTACCTGGTTAGATCTAATACAAAAGCCCACTGGTTTTTAAAGAACAAATTATCAAATAACAGTGGTGTACATCAACTGAATTACATCTCATTTTATGGCCAGATTTCAACAGTCTGATCTCATTGAACCTCTACATCACTGGCCCACTCGATTAAAGTGATACTTCACACAAAATTGAAAATTCCATCATCAATTACTCACCTCCATTTGACTTAACTTCTACCCTGGAAGACAAAAAGCAGAATGTTACCATCAATCACCTTTCACTTTCATTGCATCTTTTTTTTTTTCCATCCAATGAAAGTGAATGGAGACTGAGGCTAGCACTCTGCCTAACATCTCCTTTTGTGTTCTGCAAAAGAAAGTCATGCTGATTTGGAACAATGTGAGGGTGATTAAATCCTTTTTGGGTGAAGTATCCCTTTAATGCAGTGTTGTCCTAATGACATTTTCCAGGCCAGCTTTCCTGTGTGCTTATGGCCCCTACACCCCCTCTTTGCGATTACTGCTAGAGTTTTTGCAGTCAAGCAGCAACATGCTTATTCCTGGGGCACTATTTTTAACACTGTGAGTGTTTGGGCTGATAAGAGAAGATTGTGAAGGAAGAAGGAGAGGCAGGGAAAGGCTGGAATGCAGGGCTGGTTTCTTATTCACATGTATCTACTAGCTCACAAGGCACAAATGCAAGCCAGAGGCAGGGATAAGTAAGATGAAATGCTAAAGTTTAACTAGATAGTTCCCCCAAAATTGAAAATTCTGTCATTATTTACTCAACCTCATGTCAAACCCATATTACTTTCATTCTGCTCATGGAACACAAAAGGAGATGTTTGGCAGAAAGTAAGTCTCAGTCACCATTCACTTTCACCATTCACTTTCCACTTTCATTGAAAGTGAATGGTGACAAGAGGCTAATATGCTGTCAAACATCTCATACAGTGTTCCATGGAAGACTGTTTGGTCAACGTTTGAAACAACATGAAGGTGAGTAAATTATTCCTTTTTGGGTTAACTATACATTTAACCCTAAAAAGCTGTAGTCTTGCTCACCTGCTGCAGTCCTGGTAAATATAATTGGTGGGATCTACATGGTCTGAATAGCACGGTGCAGGGTAGGAGTTTGACGAGTTGGGGTGTGGAGAATACTGCACTGAACGTGAACGTTGTCTCTGAGATGGTTCTTCTAGGACAATATGAGAAAAACAGGATTAAAAGGGTGGCAACTTCAGTCTAACCTATAGTTAGAGGCTTTACACTAGCATTAAACCTCAACACTCACCATCCTCCAAATTAAGACTGTCGGAAAGGTTGTCAAGGTTCACATCATCTGAAAAAATAACAGAATATGAGTTTGTTTGTATTATTTCCTTGTCGTTATGGTCCATTAGCACTATCAACACAAATAGTAGCTCATCAAAAGTGCAAACTTAAATATTGTGTGCACAGATGAGCATCTGTTTTCCTTTGAACATAGTAATCTTTAAAAACTGCAGCCTTCATAATGTTAAGATCAATAACTTGTGCTGTACTTTCATATATCTCAACATACAAATAGAAAACCTAAAAAGCTGAAGTGTTTAATTACAAGAATAATGGCAGCACTCCCCCATCTACCAATCTTTGTGCAAATAGTTAGACCCACCCCCAATTCACACCATTGGTTAAGCCAATGTTGCCGTTTTGGGATGGCTTGGATACTCAAATAAACAGAGCAATGTTTTGATAGTTCTGAGAAATGTTTACATTGAAAAAAATTATCCACTTCACCTTCAACTCTTAATCTGCCTTTCAACTAAAGAAAAAGTCAAACAAGACCATTTTCATTCCTGTATGTTTGTTATGAATAATTCAAACAGATATGCACCAGGAATGATGACGGAAGCTCTTTGTGTGGGCTCCTTGCCAATCTTCATTCTGTAATCATTAATCTCATTTTCGATCTCCAGGAGCTTTTTGGAAGCATCCACAAGGTTTCTCTTCCGCTTCTTCTTCACGGTTTTACAGAGCTCATTTTCATAGGCAAGTTTTTGTGCTGCCTCCACAATCTTCTGCTGGAGAGCAAAGCGGCTCTCCAGTTTTCTTATCTGAGGGTCCTGCAAGGACAAATTTCAAGTTAGCAAAGAAGTCCACAAAATTTGAGTGATCGTAAATTGAGAAGAATGAATGATACAAGCTGAACCAACCGCATCATAAGGGAAAAGATCATCCAATTTGAAAGCAGCTCCCACGCGTCTTCTAACAGTAGGAGGCTTCTCTCCTGATGCAAGAGGGTACTCTTTAGGTAACATCCCAGTCAGCTCCTGATTAAAAAAAAAAGAAAAAAACTTTTCAGATTAAAATGCCTGTTTAAGAAAACATACTTTAAAAAGTCTCTTGAAATATGCCAAGCCACTAACAGCTTCTCGGATACAGATTTTCTTCAGCTCATTCTCCTTTTGTGCTAGAAGTTCCACCAAGTTCCTCTGTTTGTTTTTCAATTCTGCCATCTTCTCTTTCTTCTGCTCCTCATTCACCTCATTGTCTGCAGAATCTGAACGAAAGCAAACTCAAGTTCAAGCATGGCATCAATTGTAAAGAATAACAGAGTGCATTAGGCTGTTTCATCTTACTTGAAGAGACCAAACTTCCATTGCTTGCCATGATGAGCTTGTCTTTATTTTCCATGCTGACAAACTTCCTTGGGGCTCCAGTTTCTGTAAGATCCATGGCAATGTCTCCTAAACTTCTTGCTGTGGTTATTTTTGCCTACAGATAAAAGATGAGGTAGATTTGAGTAAATCTGTTATCATATCTATGCACTTTTGCATAAAACATTAGCATAAAAAAAGCCTTGCCGTTGCATTTTATGTTTAACGAACATTACTGATACTGCTACTGTTAACATACTCACTTTACTCTGCTTGCGGTCAAGGTAGAACTGGTGTTGGCTGATTGCCATCACCCAGATGGTTTTAATCAAAGAGTGGCTGGCATACCATGTGTGGATAACCTGACCGGACTGACCAAATGTGCGTCTAGATGCTGTCCTTCTGTGAATTGACCCACATGTACACTGAAGTCAATCAAGATGCATTTGATTCTATTTTGTTTCAATGCAACAGAGAGGTTGGTTTTTGAATCAGAAATGATTTACCTAGGTTTCAATAGACAAAACGATTCAGATAACAATCAATACTTTACTGTTATTTAGTTTAAATAAAGATGTTTCTACCTGATCTGACCCTTTCAAATGACTTTCACCCTACATAGTCTGATTGATTCAGTCATAAAAAAAATTGTTTTTTACTTAATTTGAATCAAAAGAGATTTTGCCATATGAAGTTTTTTAGTATTGTTCATAAAGCATTTTCAATGTATAGATTGACTGTGTATATATACTGATTGACTAGGCTATATGGTACACTGTGGCATACAGTAAAGTGGTGAGATCATCTTTGTTTACAGAGCAAACTCAACCTGTATTACTACTACAACACAGAGTGAATGTCCACCTTATTGCTGCAGTTCAGCACTGGAAAAACATCAGATACATAAAAAGACTTTGCATCACTAACTTATAATTAGTCAGTTTTTTCAAAGGCAGTGTCCTACAATCTGAGATCACTGGAGTGTGAAGTACAGAAATGTAGGATTTCTGCAGCATTTAATGAAGAACAAACCAGAAATGGTGCTTGAAAGTAAGCAAGTATGTGTCAAGTACAACAGTCTATATTATGGAGGTTTATACCTTAACAACAAAGGTGCAGTATATTAGTGCTCGACACGGAGTCAAATGTCTCATCCACTCACCTTTGAGGGTCGTCGATCTCTACGGCAAACTTCTTCTCACGAAAATACAAGTTCTCAAGCTGCTTCCACTGAAAGAGCTGCAGAGAGAAAGACACGAGTTCAGTGTTTTCACACTTGAGTCCTCTTTAAAGAACAACTCAGACCTCTTTAAGTTGGCCAAAAAGTGGACAGAGTGAAAAAGTATCTAATTCACTTTGTGTTCACACTGTCCGTGACCTTGTTAGTGGGCTCAGATCTCTTATTGGTCCACTTTACTAGTTACAGGGTCTCTGTCTTTTTTTGCATTCACACTCTGTGTTATTTGTGGGACCAGGCCCACTTTTAAAACTATTGTATTTATTATTATTATTATTATTATTATTATTATTATTATTATTATTGGGGCAAATCGCGGAGCTACCCAAGCCCCCTGTTGTAATTTCTTAACATTCATGCAGCTTTCAAGGCATCCGGTTAAACCCTCAAATCTTCATTTGCACAGAACACTGAAGAAAGACTTTTGAGTTAATTTCGTTTGCGGTTTACAATAGTTTTGATATGCTTCTTACCAGGAACATGGTTACAGGAATTATAGTTACTTAGTTGTCATGAATATACAAGTTAAGCACAATCGACAGCATTTTGATTATGTACCCTTGTTCATTTAAAAAAGAAAGTAAAAATTGTGGTTACAGTACGGCGCTTACAATGGAAGTTAATGGGGCCAGTCAATAGACATTAAAATACACACTATAGTAACAACATGTCAACATTATATTTATATTACATTTAATTATATTATATGCATAATATTTTTACTATATTTAGTGTGATAAAATAAATTACTAACCTTCTGTGTAAAGTTATATCCAATATTACAACTTTGTTGCCATGACCATAATTTTACAACACTAAAATCAAGCAAATTTTAGCAGACATTTAGTTTGAGATTCAACTTTTGAAACAATGTGTATGATAATGTTTATGGACTGGCTCCATTCACTTCCACTTTAAGTGCCTTAATGTAACACCTAATGTAATATTTTCTGTAGCAATCAACATTATGCTACAAATGCTCTCAATTGAGCTAAACTTGTATTGAACATTGAGCACATTTACATGCACGTTCATACACTGATTATGCTTAATAAGCCAACAACGCAAGTGGTCATGTACATTCGATAAACGGCATTCTTTTATCGGTGTAAGGTCATAAATGGCATTAAGAGTAAACCGGTCGACATGGGGAGATTTTTGCCCATTACACGAATTTTGCGCGGCATGTAAACACCTTAACTGGCATTCTTACTGGCTTATCCAATGTGCACACGTGTTGAGCGCATGCCTATTTGCGATTTGACGTCAAAAGCAGAGAATAACATGATTATTTGAAATGCTATTCAAATGTGGATTTCTTGCTTTGTCTGATTTTTTAAATAAGCAGATTTTGGGAGTGTCAACAAGGGATGGGCATTCATCAATAATTTGGTATTCGAATACTCTAATATTTTTTTTAGTCATAAAGGTTGCGTCACCATTTAAAAAAAAAACAAGCTTCTAATTAAAATCAAAACAAGCTTATATCATGTCATGGTGTTTATATATATATATATATATATATACACACACGAATATATATATGGTGTCCATCTGAACGTACTGAGTGACAGAACCGTTTGCTCAACATATGTGATCAACTTGTGTCCACACTCATCAGCACCACCCAGTGCATTCTGTTATAACTGGCAGTTTTAGTTTGTTTGTTCAGAATTGAACATGCAGCTCACTGTATATATGGCCAGCAAAGCAAGACTTTGCGAAATTCAAATAGTATTTTTACTATTCGAATAATTATTGCAGATCGAATATTCGACTACTCGTGCACATCCCTAATGTCAACGTGATCAGTGACCATTTAAAATCTTGTACTAAACAACCTCTACAGTATATTTATTGTACTGTACTTATCTGTCAAATCTGAAAAACTAACACTACTATTTTCATCCTAAACACCATTCCCTGGAATCCATTACAAACATCACTAGATCTGTATTAACACTGATGTTTAGCTGGAAGTACAGGACTGCTGCATCAGCTATAAAGACAATAGAAGCACCACAGAAACAAAGCATCCACTGAGCTAGCAACTTATCAAATTTGCTTTTAAAGGAGGGCACTAAAAACAGGTTTGTGGTTAAAGCATGGCAAAACATCTGTCGCTGAGAGAACAAGCACTGAGAGAGCTTTTCCCCAGAGTACAGTCACAGCTATCTGCGGCTTAGGGAAGGAAAAGTACAATATCCATCTACTATCAGTGTGCGGGGGTGAGGATTTTCCAGGAATGTTAATAAACGTTCCCCACCAGTTACTGCTTGAAAGCAGCTTGAAGAAAAACAACTTCAGAGAAATAGCACATTCTGAACATGGAAATCGTACAGCACATTAGTCTATCAAGAGCAGATTAAAAAGAACATGGCTTCAAACAATTCCTGACAGTCTTATTTAATAACAACAAAATTAATTATAATGAGAACTTATGATCTACCAACTCACTACTCTCAAGAATCACAAATTGGATCTTACCAGAAATTAGAAAGTCAGTAAATCCCTGGATAGCTGGACAGGTTCAGTATACTCCTGTTCCAAAGTTTCCAACAGGGTTGTGGCTTCCTTGAACAATACTCTCTTGTCTGCTTTCGAAGAGACCAAAAGGTGTTGCAAGAGTTACAAGTGAGTGAGCCCTGCCCCTTTCCTCCTCCTTCCTGTGACATCACTAAAGCCCTTACCCACCTTGAGCTAGACAACCTCTCTTCGAACACTCACTTTTTCCTTTTCCATCCTGTCGACTATGCCAAAATCTCCCTGAAACTTTTTTTCTCGCTTTGCTTGTAATTAGACCTTTAAAACGTAATTCCTTCACTACTGCCACCTCCCTCTTACTCTGGTACTCACTTCCTGCTCCTGTCAAACCAGACAAACGGGTTTTACACAATGAAATACACACTCAAAGAATGGCATTCGACCTCTCGTTTTTCTCGGGAGGGCATTCAGTGCATTTATCATTATGCACACCCTTCAATAGCTACTCATTAATCTGTGTGCTTCATTTCCTCGTGTGACTGTGTGTTGTCTTTACAGTCTAAATCGTAATCCACCTCCTTTTGGTCCACTCACCAACTCCTGTATCCTTCCCAGGACAAACATGTGAGGAATCTACTACTTTCTATTAACCATTAATGACTGGCCATGGAACTCTTCACCTCCTGGTGAAAACAGCATACCTCTCTCACAGTGACTAAATAGCTGTTCCATTTGACAACAGAGAATTTCTCACTGCAAATACGTAGGAGAAAATGAAACATCCTTGGCCTTTCTTTGACTTTGACAAATAACTACCGGGTAAATACAATACACTTCATAAGTGAACATAAATGAATACACTTCATAAGAGAACATAAATGAGTGTGTAGTGCAATGGCAGTACTGTTTACTGATATAGCAGCAGTTGTTTCATTAAAGAACATGTGATAATACATAATGTGTTTCTTGTGACACTGAAATTGCATTATCTACACTTAACTTGGTGAGATAAATGTACTTTCAACAATGTACTAATCCTCAACAGCAGTCGTCTATAATGCGGAGTGAGACAAGATATATCAGCATAATTATTTTAGTCAAAGTCAATTAAATAACATAACTAGATTAAAAAAAAAACAGAAAGTATGCAAATAGTAAGATAATGGGAGCAATCTTCAACACCTCCCATTGTCTGCATCTGATAGTGTCAGACACACAAAGTCTGCCATATAAAGTCTACACTTTAAAAAAAATCCCCAGACATTGACCAAGAATTGATCAATGTGTTTTTAGGATGCATATTTTATTATACTTCATTAATTATATATTTTATACTTCAGATTTCAATGGCAATCTATGGGAAATTTTTCATTTTTAAGCATGTTTTGCTTTGAGGTGACTATTGCGTAACTGTGAAATGTATCCATACATTTTTACCCAACAAAACAGTTGTTGTGATACATTTCAGTGTCAGCTACTGTTATGTGTAGTTTATATAACCATAAAAAAAATTAATAAATAATATTGTAATTCTGCGACACTGGGTCACGTTTTTAACATACAAATAGTTTTTTAAAACATAGTGCTTTTAAAAAAAAATTTATTCTTACTGTTGAAGGCCCAAAATCTACACAAGATATTAGGGATGAAACGATTACCGGTTTCACAGTAAACCACGATAAAATTCCCCAACGGTTAGTATTACTATGTCACATTTAATTATCATTAAAACAGTGCGCAATTATCGTGATTTGTAAAACTTGCGGTAAATGCTGTCCACACAAACCCATCATGAGACTGACGCATGGGCGCAGCATGCAACATTGTTATTGTTGTTGTTTTTTTTCTTCGTGAAAACATGCCGGAAGTCAATAACAGGACTCGGGAGAATTTCCAACCTTCCAAGAAGACCAAATCAGAAGTGTGGTCATATCTTGGATTTTATAAGAATGCTGAGGGAAAATTAGTAGAAGATGGTAACTCTGTCTGCAGAGCTTGCAGGAGGAAAGTCGCTGCGAAATGGAGCAACGCGTCCAATCTGGCGAGTCATCTTCTTGACAGCCATCCGTCACTTTATAGTGAATGCAAGGTAAGTTAACTTTTAGCTCAGAGCATGAGTTGGGGAAAAGTATGAGGAAAAGTAAATAGTTGGACACAATATTTAATTGGGTTGAAATAATTTCTTATCTCACTTGTAAAAAAAAACGCAAGCTTCTGCAAAGAAAATGTTTCCAGCAAGTGTATTGCTTTGAACCAAGACAAACTAACAAGAAAACAAGACAGCAATAAATAATAAATATGTGCGACATTTAAGTGATGTACAAAACAATCGTCCAATACAAATACTGAAGTCCTGCGATTTCATTGTCAATACAATCGATAACTATAACAGAGACGCATGATGGCACCAGTTGTGTTTGTATGAAAGGGGAGAGCATGAGACATGAAAGAAGCTGGAGTTTCAGGATGAGCGACCAGAATCAAGAATTTCAGAGAGCTATGTAATAACATGTTATATAGCTTTGTCACCCAACCAACATATTTTGATCATTTCAAATGTGTAAGTTAATAATAATAAATGTAACCACAGCAATAATAATAATTATTATACTTCATTTGCTATTCTCTTGTATATTAATTTTATTTGTTTGTTGATTTTCAAATATAAAACCTGTTTAAATTATTTCAGTGTGTGTATCAGTACTTTTTGTACATTTTCAGCACATTTTAACAATACCGTTATAATACTGATAACCGTGATAGTTTTGGTCACGATAATTGTGATATGAAATTTTCATACCGTTACATCTCTACAAGATATATTTGAAAGCATCACAGATACTGAAAATTGTAACATCTACCAATTACCACCATTGGAGTTTTGTTTTAGCATCAATGTCAACAGTTAAACTGCCATTAACACACCTCAAAATCAGAACATACACAAATTGTCTGTGTGAAACTAGTATTTATAATCTTACACACCTTAAACCCTTGCATTTGTCTTTGGAATTATGATGAGGCACAGAAGAAATATGTCAATACCATGGGCACACCCTCAACCAAGATTTGTTTCTGGAACTTCGGGATATATAGAGCGGAAACAAAACATCTTAAAAACCAAGAGCAAAGATTTAATGATACTAATTGAAGTATTAGGGTAACTCTTCTGAATACGCTAAATCCTTCTAAAAGCAAGGTAAGAAATAGGGCTGAAATGATTAGTCGACGTTATCGACAATAAAAAATCCTCGACAAAAATGTTCATTTTCGAATAGTCGCATGATCCATTTTAACGTAACATGAGATCACATTAAATTCTAATGCTGATGTGCGAGAACAGGACTTATGAACAATTACACAGATCACAATCCAGATGTACTCTAAACTTTCCAAACAGCTTCAGGTGATGTAGATTGCAAACTATGAGTCGGAGCTCTTTAAATGAAACACCTCAGAGTTACATCTTAAATGCAGTTTTAATGCGTTATAGCTTTATTAAAGTTCAAATAATACGGAAGCAGGTCATGTAATTAACTACAAACTCCGAAACTGGCATTTCTCTGTGTGGTCAGCGCCTCTTCTATGAGTTGCACAAATGTCCCGATCTAAGGGGGAGAGATTGAAACTGCACCCGGCTTATGCACACTATCACGGGGATGCTCATTCCTCGAGCATGCGCTTGCTAAAACTTAATTTATCGATTATCAATCTAGTAAGAAAAATCATAAAAAGAAAAAGGCCACATCAGACACCACCAATACACATGATGTAAAAACTGTGTGTGTAAATAAGTGTGAAGTGCTACCCTCAGCAAAAACTTGTGTGAAAGATAACATGTAACAGTACTGGAGCCAAAATGAAATAAGCTTGTTGAAAAATCCATGGATTGTCTGACATGGTCTCAAAATCTCTCGGATACGGTTTTACATACGGTTTGTCATTACCAAATCGACAGATGGCCCAGACGCAACTGTAAACATTAAATTATTACTCAAGCATATTCTGCCTTAAAACATACTCCTCTCCTCTCACACATAAAAACCATGCACAAACCTTATGGGGGTACTTCATATTCACAAAAACAACTTGATTTTTACATGTTCTAAATGGTGCATCTTCAGAACAATGCTTGGGTGTTCTGGGGTGTTGTGATTTTCCAAACATTAGAATACCTGTATCAACAAATAAAAAAACAATACAAAAATACACTACATTTACGGCTTTCATTCCGCATCGCTTCAGACCCCGGGAAAGTTAAGACAAAAAGTTCCAAAGCTTTTCATTCTGAAGACTCCCAAAAGCTCTTGCATGGGGAAGCGTTACAGCGCGAGACCCCCTCAGTCTTCTCTATAGCCCCCCTGCAAAGCTATTTGTGTTTTATTGCTTGATCAATTGTCTGGCCTGAGAAATGCACAATGATGGTGAAATTTGCATGAGTCTGGCATGCTGGAAGAAGATTGGGGGGCAGGTGAATACAAAGACTGCCCTCCTTGGCAAAAAGCACAATCAATACTGGCAAGATGACGGGTTGCTGTCTGACAGGGTCTAGAGTACTTTTAAAAAGAGTGTTAAAACACTTAGTGGAGTGGGAAGAGAGAAGACAGACAGAAAAGGGGAGAGAGGGAAAGAGGGAAAAAAGGGAGAAACGGCAAAAGAGAGGGAGATGACCAGATTTATAGTTAGAATATTCCTACAAAAAAGTACCATGGAATTACTATGTTTTTGGACATTTACCATGGTAACATGAAGAACCATGTAAATTCCATAGTATGTGAATATGATAATTATGTTCTAATACCATGTTCTTTTGGACATAGTACATTGGTAATATCATCATTTATTTTTTTTACATTTACCATGGTATTCTTTGAAGCACCTTGGCATATCAAGTAAGTATGAAGGTACTATCCAGTACCATGGAACATATTAAGTACCATGGTACTACCATGTTTTTGGACATTTTACCATGGTAATACCATGTTCTGGACATGGGACCATGGTAATACCATGTTTTTTAGACATTTACCATGGTAATAGAAGGGCTGCTCGATTATTGCAAAAATCCATAATCATTATTTTGGTCAAAACTGAGATCACGACTATTTAACACAATTACTCATTGACTTTGGAAGCAGGGGCGGATTTAGGCATGGGCAACATAGGCTTTGGATGCCTGGGGCAGCATCTTGCCGGGCGCAGAACGAGGTGTCCACACAAACAAATGGGTGCCCTGAAGTTCACCAGCCATCTCATCTCATCTCCAACCACAACCCCTCCGTTGAGGGCAAGCATTTTCAGTACACAATGTTCAGCACACACACACACACACACACACACACACACACACACACACACACACACACACACACACACACACACACACACACACACACACACACACACACACACACACACACACACACATGCGCCGCCTGTCATAAATGATGTGCTTTGGATTACATTCAACAGCAGAATAAGAATATGAACTATGACACAGGGCTAGGCTATCAAAAATATAGTCGGTTATTTTTTTCGTTATTGACATTTTAATCCGTCTGCTTGTCTGGTCGGACAAGTAAATTCTATTTCACTTGCCCCTTCAAAAAAGCACTTGTCTCTGACAAGTGTTAATGTCTAGTCCTAATTAAATATTGTATTCAACTTTCTCTGGTATCAATTTTTTCTTCTGTAGTATAGCTCCTAAAGTTTTAGATATTATTTTGGAAAACAAGACTAAAAATACTAATCAAAAACATATTTTGGTCCAGTGTATAATGGGCTAAGTTTACACTCTCTCACCTTCATGTTCACTTCGATCACCCAAAAAAATGTATCTTCTTAATAGAGCGGCGTATTGCCGATTTTCTTCAAGATAAGAAACACACAGTGAGCGTGACACATATATTATGATTTACTACGTTGCGTGCAATCACGTTATAATCTAGCTGCAGCAAACGTGTGTAAGGAGCATCCCCGCGCAAGAGTGTGCATTAAGTGCCTTGCTCAAGGACACAATGGTGGTGGCCGTGGGTATCGAACCAGCGACCTTCTGATTAACAGTTATGTGCTTTAGCCCACTACTCCACCACCACTCTTCATGATATTGGTATATACTTATATTTCCAAAGAAATACCAAGTTATTCTTTTAAGTATGTGTATGAAGTATATCAATACGGTAATCCTTAATACTATGGAATATATCAAAGGACCATGCTATTAGCAACTGTTACCATCACTGTCCCATGCCATCATCAGTATGTTTTTGTTAGGTAAAAAGAAGACAAAAAGGAGAAATAGAGAGACGTTTACACTGATCTCCATTCCCCCCCCCCCTGGATATCTTGGCTTGCCAGGGGAAGAGCTGATTGGGACACTGCCAACAGAACCAATCCCCCATCAGGCCTCCTCCAGCTCCCCATGAAGCTCCATAATTACACCCTCCTCAGGGAGGGGCTGGTGTTCATAGCAGACATGAAGCTGAGTTACAGACTGGGACATACCCATTAACACTCTGGCATAGGGCTGAACATACATACACACCCAGTTTCATCCTACATAGCACTGGAGTAATGGATGCCAATTAACACACACCTTAAAAAGTGAGGCTTGGGTGAAATACAAAAACCCTTCACATTAAAAAAAAGAGCAATGGTTACTGAGCTCTTGAAGGGTAGGGAGAATGCTAAAAATGTGATAATTGTGATGTTAATTAAACATACCATTGAAACAAATGGCTATCTAAAGAGGAAAGGCGGTGTAAATTGCAAACATTTCCTACATTTAGAGTCTCACAACAAATATATAACATATTCACTGACAATAGGGCTGCAAAATTAATTGAAAAAACTAATCACGATTACAATTACGGCTGCCACAATTATGTAATCATGAAACAATGAGACAATTACAACATTCAATTTAAGCCTGCTCCTGTTGCATCAATGGTTACTATTTACAACGCGTTTTTGCAGTGGTTGATTATTCTAACCAATCACTAACATGTCCGTTGAGCAATGAAACGGCAATGGCCAATTAGAGACGCTTAAATTAGTCCTCTGTCCTATCAGTAATGACAACTGACCCTAATGCAAGTTTTAAACCATATGAATACCCAGATGCTTGCTTTATGTTCCACCTCTGCTCACGGAAACATCACCTGACACTCGAAAAGCTGTAGAACAAGAACGAAAAGTACTTCGGAATTATTTTGGATTCATTGCATATTACGCCGCTTGCTTTGAACACAGATGTTAAATACACTGCAAATGAGCAACACTACAAATCTAAAATGCTCCCATTCTAATAAAGGCATAAACGTGGTGTAAATAATTGATTTATTATTACAGATTTGTTTCTAATGAGAGCATTCGCAAGAGTGCACAACTTTGTGCAAAGCTTAATTGAGCTTGCGTCGTAATGCAGGTCTCAAAAAGCATAAACCTGCAGTGAGTGACAGCAGTCATTGTAATGGGAGAGTTTGTCGTGTTGCTCGATTTCTGTGTAAAAATTTATTAAAAATGTTATTTACAATGACTGCTCTAATAAGACCATTTGCCAAGCAGCTGGTATTAGTAGATTTAACATTTTCACAAATCGCACAAACTGATAGCAAATTACTGTTTTTAATTTCCAAAGTTCAACCACTGAGGCCTACAATGATCTTACATGAACAAGATCACCATTGAAGATCTAGTGGGATAAATGGTCCCCTGTCATGCCACCAAAGGGATTACTGAATGCAGTAAGTAACTTGGTCAATTTAAAACAGCTGTTAATAAGTTTGAAAATGTTATGTGTCATATTATTTACTGTGCGTGGACTAATAATTTAAGCAGTAATTTAGCAATAATTTTATGTATTCTATACCGTAGATATCCATTTAATATAAATTTTATTTGGCCTAACATTAGCAAACATCATTACAATATTTATTGCTGAAAAGAAACTTGAGAGCAGCTCATATCCACCACTGAAATCTGCTACTCTGAACGGCAAGGTTACTTTGTGACGTCACTGTAATTGAATATTTTAATCAAAATTAATAAATCGCAATTACAATATCAAGGGCAATAATCGACAATTGTGATTTTTGCTATAATTGTGCAGTCATATTTAGTTGTAATCAGACTCAAGTCGTACGAGCTGCAGCTTCGTGCGTGCAGATGCTTATGATATTTAAAGCAGCTGTACTCGTGGTGATGTAGGTTCGAAACGAGACTGTGTCATGGCACATTGGATGACATTTACCCTTTCACTCTGGTCTAAAGCCTAGTGTGTCCTCCGTTTTTCATGTGCCTTTACATACATTGTAGCCTTTCCAAGTATACTCCATTGACCAAAACACTGTGCATGAGACGTGGAAGCATGCAGACATCCAAAGTATACTTTCCCTTTTGCCTCAATGACTGTATGAAGCATACAGCACACAAAAATGCAAATGTAATCGGCTGACTTTGCACAACTTGTGGCAATCAAGGTGCACCAGTCCGCCAGGAAACAAAGTCATGTTTACATGGTACTGGTTGATACAATGAGTGCTTTTGAGGAAGAACAAACCACTGGATTTGCCAGTTTTGATTGCCAGCAAATCTTTGAAAAATATTAAGTTATGTCTGTGAAATAATTTATATTTAACCATTTTGAACTGACAGAATTTCTGATAATAAACTCAACACACATTTCTGCTACAGCTTTCATTAGCATCATTTGTATTAGCATTTATTTTTAGAATGAGTTCCACAGCACTATATTCACCCATAAATGGCCTAATCCCCAAAGATGTGGAGTTGAAACCTAGCATGGACTGGAGAATTCCCCTATCATAATTGTGCCCTTGAGTAAGGCTCTAAGCCCATGGTAATAACAACAGAATAACAGAAGAGTAAACCTTTCGTGGCTTGAGCTTGTCTTGGAGGTCGTACTGGCCGATGCCTTTGTAGCTGATCCCCAACCACCACGGTATGTCCTGTTTATCCTGCGAAAAAGAGGACATTTTAGGAAAGTTAGTCACAGAAGTAATTACTGCTATTGTCTGGCAAAGGTAGCAAAATAAAAAGCCATTCACAGCCATTCACATCCAATAGCAGCAGTAAACACAGTTTGATCTCCAGTTATGTTTTATTGAACTAGCTAGCTCAGCACATTAGAATTATACCACACACATTTTACAAGTGTTAATTATATGACTAACAATAAATCAAGTTAAGTCCTATTATGAGAGCCTTTGTATTTATCATTCATATCTACGTCTACATCTCTAAATAGTTCCAATTTCCTAAAACACAATGCAAAAACTAAACCACATACCTTTACTTTGTAGTAATGAACTCCATATGCAGGTAAGGATTCAACTAATGTAAGATACCTGTTGAAAAAAAATTCCAGCAGTTCATTGAATAACAGTACAGAACAGAGAGGGTCAGTGTTTTGGACAAAAACTAGTGTATATATGAACCCTAGTAAATCATCTATAAACTGTCTCCGACAGTAATCCCACAATTGATTTCTCTGTGCTTTCACAGTGGGCCACATTGTCAATATATCAATGCAGGGACACAAATCAAGCTGACAGAAATGACCTTGTCTCATCCCAATGAGCTAAAAATAAAGTGGGACATTGTGGTTAGGTTTGCCAAAAGCAGACACTTTAAGTAATGTGGTCCAATTAATTACACAGTTTCACCCTTCCACAAACAACTGCTAGTGATCAGGTAGGACAACAGGCTCAGACTTGCTTTGCTACCATTTATTTCAGGCAGAAAAATTATTAGTATGCTTACCGTACAATTGCCTGTCCACGACTGAGACCCTTCAGCTTTCGGTAATGTTTGATTACTTTATCTTCACTAGATGGCAAGTGAAATAAAGAGAGAGAGAGAGAGAGAGAGAGCGAGAGAAAGATGTTACCATCCACACACACACAAAACGGAGTATGAGACCAATGTGTGAATGTGCCATTTAAATGACGTAGCTAGTCAGACTAGATATTAAGCCAGGTGCACCCATGTATGAAATAACATCTGGCTGGCTGTCCTGTGAATCACACACATGGTTCATAGCAATTATTCTAATAACCTGTTCTTCATATACACACACATTTTTGCTTAAGCATTCATTTATGACCACCATTACAAGGAAGCTACATAATAGGATATAAATAATACAGATCATGATTGCAGAAAACTTGTTGGAATAACATTAAAATATACAGCTACAGAGCTGCATCTGCCCTTACTCACACAGCTGTCTTTTTAACACTTGCACTAACATACTGATTTCTCACTTGTACACCCTTCAATAATTGCTGTCTGTTCACGGATTTCAATCCATCAACTCCTCGCACTAAATACCCATTGATTAATGCTGCCAAATCAATTCATTTTAGGGGGGCAGACATCAACATCCAAATGTCCAGGTTTACAGAAGCCATAGGGCAACTCTAATTAGGGATGCACCGATCCGATACCTGGATCGGTATCGGTTCCGATACTGAAGCTTTTAGACAGATCGGGTATCCAATTCCGATACTCTGTGTTAGTCATGTTCATTACTGTCAAGTAGGGATGGGCATTTTGGTCATTTTGTCTACTCGAGTACACAGACTAATTACTCAATTACTCGTAGAGTACTCAAGGGGCAATTACATATATATAACTGTATATATAGTAACACGTCTGACAAATGTCTATGGCTGCTGCATTGCATCCTGTTTTTCCAGTGTATCGTCTATGCATTATTATAGGCCACTATAAAATAGTAAGTTACAAAATGTATAAAAGTTTGCAAAACATAATGCATCATTTTTTTTCATTATGTGAAGATTCGCTGACCAACTCTGAAAGAAGTACCGTCATGAATGAACACTTGGAAGCGAAAGCATCCCAGAGCGCTCGTTAAGACGGCAGCACCGCAAGTCCCGTTTACTTTTTGTCCCCACCCAAACATGATATAGTATTACAACACATGTTTCTGTTAGTAGTAGTCACTTAAAATAGATTTTCTAAATGTTTCCTCATCGCCCCCATGTTAAAAGTCATTTCTGCACCGCTGCTAACGTAACTTTAAACCATGCATCATCTAATTTTGTTATTTGGCCGTTTTATATTTTCTGATTACTTTAACGCCCATGAATGAGTGAGAAAATGGCGTAAACTGTGTGTTACAGTCTGTAAATCATTTAAATTATATTCCTTGCCCCACTGAGATTTAATTCAGATTGCAATAGTTTTATTTATTCCTGTTAGAAAAAGTGAACTGTTGCTTGAATTGAACTAATGTTACTGTAAGATGAGGGGGAGGGAGAGAGGAGGAATGTGGAGGGAGGGGAGGGAAAGAAGGAGGGGGAGAGAGATTGTGTGTATGTGGTAAAATGGCTGTGTATTTTGAGAGTCGATTAAGAATGCACAAGTTTTAGGTATTCCTGTTTTTAAGTGTTACTCAAATTGCACTAATTTGACTGTAAAATAATTTTATGTTGGACTGCTTAACTCGAGGTTGCACAATGTTTTGATATTCCTCCTGAAAGTGACTTGAATTTTACATTTTGATGAATTTATTTTGTTGTTGGATAGCTAAATGTAGATTGCACTTTCCTTTTACTCATATTGAACAAGTTCTTACTTAAAATCACTCCAAAATAAAATTAAAAGTAATCTACATTTAGCAATCCAACAACAAAATAAATGAAACAAATGTAAAATTCAAGTCACTTTCAGGAGGAATATCAAAACATTGTGCAACTTCAAGTTTAGCAGTCCAACATATAATCTCTCCAAAATAAAATTATTGTTGGACTGTTTTGTTGCAGAATAATGCCCTGCAGTGCACACTTTGTTTCTTGTACATTTGTTTGTGTTTAAGAGAAGATCATTTATAAAAATATTGAAATATTAATGAAATGAGTTTTTTTATATTTATTTTGGGTTAATTAATTGTTATATTAATCAAGAAATAACCATAAAAAATCTTTAGAAAAAAAACCCCCGTCAAATTAGTAGTTAGATTAATCAATTAAAAAAAATTAGCGTTAGGTGCAGCCCTATTTGAAACACTCGCCTGCTGTACACTGCATGCGCCAGGTGTGTGTATGTGTGTGTGTGTCCAAATGTTCGCTCTTGTGAGGAAAGCCGTGACGCTCTGTATTGTTGTTGCGGTGATTCATGAAGCATTCCATTAAACTCGGAGAGTCTGAATTTCCACCTTTCAACTATGGAAAGTGCAACGGAATGACATTTTATAGTGGATATCCAACTTGGAAACTCAAGTGGAAATCTACATTCATTTCATCGAGATGCAGGTGTGTGTTACGTCACGTCACGCAGGGAGTTTTAGTCAGTGACAATCATTCACTTTTATTAAATAATATCCATTAACGAGTCAAAGTTTTTACATTAAATGAAAATAAAGCATGTTTAGCAAACGTTTTGCTAAAACATGGTTAATTACACACTCTTTGTTTTGATTATTGTAAGGATAGCATTGCAGCATCGTATCAGTTTGTTTGCCATGAGAAGTCTCTGATAATCAGTTTACCCCTCAAAGTCACAACATAGTCTCAAAATTAAAAATAAGCGCCCTCTTTGACACGTTTGTGTTTAGTTGTCTGGTAATTGTCACTGGATTTCGAATTAAGTGAAAAGTCACATCATGCGTGATCACTATCGATCATCGTTTTCATGATTGATCATTGGCTGCCATGTCCGAGTACCCGAGTCCTTGAGTACTCGTGCCCATCCCTACTGTCAATCTCCAAAAATGACATAAAACAATAAAAACACCATTAAAAGCAGTTTATATGACTCGTGCATTTTATTCAAAGCTACTTCAAGACGTGCAATAGCTCTGTGAATCACAAAAGTCTGTGTTTATTAAGTAAGCATATAGTATGTGCAGCGGCAGCGCGTTAAGTGTATGGTACTGCACTGTTGACACAAACTCATGCACAGGCTGTTGATGCACTCGCGGCTATTTTTAGCCTTAACAGCGGTGCACAATATTTGAGCACTACTCAAGAACAGCATCTCAGAAGTAGCATCTCAAATGCTTATCAATAATACTCTTATGGCTAAAATGTTTACAGTGTTCAGTGGCTAAAATGTCAATATGACTAAATGTTACTAAAATATCAACAGTTTGCATTGACTAAAACTACATTAAAAAGCCCAGTAAGCCAAACAAAACAAAGCACAATTACAGATGTGTTTGCGAGTGTCACGCCATATGACAAGTCTTCACAGAGATATAAAGAGACATGATGCACTGTTAGCAAAGTGGGATTTCAGAAAATGCTCCACACACTGGACAAGAGGTACCAGCGATAAGTAGAACTTTTTAGAAAGAGGATTTGAAATACCAATTGGTCATTTAAAAAAAACAAAAAACACACACACAACAGCAACAACAACAACAGTTTAAGTGGTTTGAATGAACCACACTTTTATGTCCAGTTTCCTTTTCATAGAAAGTACATGTTACATCCTGCTTAAATGTCCCTGTTTGTTTGGACAATCTTATTTTCATGAAAATTTGTATGTTCTTATTTATTGTTCCATTTTATTTAGGTGTAATTTTGAGAAAATAACAAGTTTGCAGTAATGCAAAGATGTTATTATTTAATTTTGTAAAAATATTTTAATTTGAAAACACTGCATTTATAGTTGTTGTTGCTAGTTTGTATGTTTGAGTTGAGAAATACATATTTCAGCCTGTGCATTTTCCTTGATAACCAAGCAAGTTGACTCTTGTTACCATTTGTTTATTATATCGCAATCGCATAATCGCAATATTAGCCTCAATATTCGCAATATTACATTTTCCCCAAATTGTGCAGCCCTAATATATATATATAGAGGTGCAGGACTTTTAACTATAAAGACACCCAAAATACACATGGGACTCTTATTTTGAAATGTCTTAACTGCCAGTTGTGAACAGGCTGATGGATGATTTGCTGAGAATGTGAATGATTCAAACTGCTAACCTGAGCTTCTGAGTTCAAACCCTCAGTTCTTTTTGAGTGATTCATGAAAAAGACCCAGTTCAAAAAAAAAAAAATAATAATTTTGTAACGACTCTCTCGTGCTGGTTTTGTTGTTGAGTGCAGCAAGCTCATCACAACAGAATGGGTGAAAAGTGGCTCGAGACACACTGGTGGTGTGCGCTCTAAAGATGTATTCAATAATGATGGTATCTGCCGAAACCGCATATAAATGCACACACATAACTGTTGCCAATGGCAACTACATTTTAAAATATTGTCGCAATCAATTATTTTTGGTCACATTTGGGACCATTTTACTCACAGTCTGAAGCCCTGAAAAGCCTTTGTGGCGAAAATAATATTAGCCAATAATATAGTCTCATTTTCACAATCCAATCAAATCCCATTTAATGCAATCAAGTCCTGTCCTACATTATTTCATATTCCATATTACACATATTCTTTTGGACACTGAATTACATCACAATACAGGAGTAAAAGCATGGCAAATGCTGTTTGTTTTTGTCTTTAAAGCAAAAAACACATAAACTAAATATTTAGCTCTTACCAGAATGCTAATGATGGGTGCTCTTTCAAAACTGTGGTGGGGAAAGCTGGAAGCTTCTTCAAGGCTGATCTTGTACTTTCATCACTAAAAAAAGGTGTAAACAAAAATACCAAAGGTTTTATAATGAAATACTCCAATAAATCATTCATAGCCTAGCTAAATTTACACAGCATATAAGTTATATTAGCAGCAGTAGTACAAATAGTACTGTTGAAGTATAATACTGTAGATATCATGTGCTGAATCAGGAATAAACAAAAGGAGCCCAGTCTTGCTTGGTCAAAACCACAAGCTGTGATAGTGAAGTTTGGATAGGACAGCAGATATCATTCCTTTGAAATGGGGCTGAAAAAATTGTGTATAGACTGATGTTTGAATATTTCCCCCTCCCGAGTGCAAAACGGTTTTATGTTTCAACCTCTTGCTGGAATACATTTAGGCTATAGAAAAAGTGAATTTCTATTGTAAACTGTGCAGTACGATAATTATGATAATTTCAATTTTAAACCATTGAAAGTTAACATAAGTCATTATCAGATATTTACATTTACCTTTTACAAATTCATTTGGCAGACACTTTTAACCAACGCGACTTACAAAAGAGGAAAACCTAAGCGAATCATCTTAAGGAGACAGAGGTACAAAAGTGTCAATTGTAATTGTGTTCATTGTAATTTTTAGTGGTATAAATGACAATTACATTTCTATTGCTTAGACTATTTAAAGAGTTAGGGATCTGAACAAACCTGTAACCCAAAGTTAACTTTTGGGCACAACTCGTCCCGCATTGTTTATTCTACTGAACTTAATAATACTTTCATAAGACTTTTTTTCACCTGTGGGTGGATAAAACAAGCAGAAAAATTTTAATTGGACTTTAATTGGAGGAACACAAGCTACTGTATATCTAGGTACTATCTCATTTAGACTTGGGGATGGGCTCTTTTTACTTCAGACAAAACACTCAGAAAACAACAGCAACCACCTAGCAACACACACAAAAAACCCACACAGAGCACCTTGGCAACCGCATAGTGAACTATCCCTTTAACGGCACGTTGGCAAATTTTCACTCACAGAGAGTTTACATTTAAAATCATAAGTAATTTACAACATAGATTTTGCACGCAAGTCTACAGATTAAAGCTAAAGTGTTTGATAACACCAATTATTGTCATGCAGAAAATACAAGTGCAGCAAAGTCCCTTTAAACTAAAGCAAAGTTCACAAAGCACAGACTGGGATGACAGTTCAATGCTGAACTACAACAAATGCTATATGAAAATCTAGCTGGCACCATCACGATGGGAGAAAGACAAAAAACCTGAATTCAAAAATTGGAGAGTGGTGTCCTAGAAAACCCTTATAGCACTGGTTTCCAGACATCTGATCTGATTTACTGACCTTTGATCAGATCTTTTCCAAAACTGTGTTGTGGGTGACATTGTTTTTACAGGAAGCAATTACTCAGAAAACAAAGAAGCATACGCTGATCTAATTTTCTGAATACAATAAAACCACAACATCTGAGTCAGCATACTTTGAAAATTAATTGACAACTAAAGGAAACAGGTTAAGGAATTGATAAAACATGTACAACGGAGCAGCAACCTCTCTTGCCCCGCTTATCAGAACATTAATACCTTGCTTGACAAAGCAGCACTATATTCTCTGGCACTACTCCCTTTTCCAAGTCAGTAGTTTTGCAGTTCAGTGATTTATGATAAGTTTTATGGTATAAATCTAGAGGGCTGGGTTGATGATGTGGTAAAATACAGTACATTGGTGCCCTGAGACCGCAATGCCTCGTCAGCAATCTGGAATTCATTATACAGTCTTTAATATCAACCAGTTGGCAAGGAAGGGAGGGCGAACACTTAACCTCACACTTTAAGCAAGGCATGGAGGACTTACACTCACTTTTTCAAGCATTCAACTACCTCATTGAAAGGAAATTGGTGGCAAACATAATTTGATGTTGAAGTCCTTAATCTGAAGATGACTAATGCATATTTTAGATTACTTCTACTTAGAATTCAGATTCAACGGGATCAAAGTGAATATTATAAAGTTCAAAACCATTATAATATTGTTTGAAGGGATACCAAAAATGAAAATTCTATCATCCTTAACTCACTCTCACGTCGTTCCATACCCCTGAAGGTGACTTTTTAGAAAAATATCCTGGCCACAGTTTTCCATATAATAAAAACTAAAAGAATGGGGCTGTCAAGAAAAGTTTTCTGAGGTCATGTGATATCTTTCTGTGAGGAACTGACCAAAATGAAAGTTATTATTCACTGATAATCTTCCATCCAGCATGCTGTAAACTGCTCAATGAGTTGAACTTGAGAACCAGATCAGACTGACTCTAACCTTTCACTCAGACTGTCAACCAAAACTACCATTTCACAGAAAAGATTTTTCTTTAGTGAACTGCAAATCTCACACAAAGCAACAAGCTGTATAGACCATTTTTATGACAATTGTATAATGCTTTTGCATCCTTTTTGAATCTTGAAAGAAAGCTTCAGTTCCCATTCCTCAGAATTTATTTCTGTGCAAACGATTTCTTTAATATTATTTGTAATAATCCTGTGCTTGTTAGGTTCTTTTAAAAGTGACACCACCTCCTAAACTTTCACTCAAGTGAATGTGTACTTATGGGAGGATCGTATAGGGAGAACCCCTGCCATGTTGCTCCTGACATAAACTAAAGACAGATGACATCAGCATCCTGCTTGACGCCCTATCGTCTGCCAACGGGAGATGTCTCCACTCCCTTATGCCTTACATCCTCCCAATCTTTAAGGAGTAAGTTTATATGGAAAGTGGTGGAAGTCTTCCTCACTTCCTAAATAAACTTAAGAGCCCAGGGCCTCCAGCTTTACCCACATGCAACAGCTCAAAATTTACGAGATTCGACATTGAGCTAACAGAAACCAGAGCAAGAGAAGGTCTTAGGGTTTCATCGAAAGCCCACTTACACTTTGAGAGGACACTATCAGTACTGATATGCTGCTACCAGAACTGCTTGACCATATTACTTAATCATGTGCCAGGCAGCAAATACTAAAAGGCATGTCAGCTTTAAAATGTGAACCAACACAACCCAGCAAAATCCTTGTGCTCTAAGTGGTTGCTATGACATTAGTCATCCCTAGATTTAGCTCCCTTCAAAGTACTGTAATTGAATTGGATTTATTTGCTTGTTTTATTGATTGACAGGTTTCAAATTGTAAGTCTGATCTTTCACACAGAAAAGTATTAATAGCACATATCTCCACAATAAGCCACACGACTTGGAAGTATGTCCGTAGCACAAATGGTGCAGGACAAGACACGCACCAGTTTTATAAGTTTAATAGTAATGGGTTTTCGAAAAAACTAGATAAAAATGGTGTTAAGATACTAAGTTATTGGTTTAAAGTGGTTGATTATAAGTATTTAAACAATATATTTTCATTTTATACGCAAATATTCAGATATATGCAGATATGCAGTGCATCCGGAAAGTATTCACAGCGCTTCACTTTTTCCACATTTTCTTATGTTACAGCCTTACTCCAAAATGGATTAAATTAATTATTTTCTACAAACAATACCCCTAATGACAACGTGAAAGTAGTTTGTTTGAAATCTTTGAAAATGTATTAAAAATAAAAAAACAAGAAAAAAATGTAAATAAATCACACGTACATAAGTACTCACAGTCTTTGCTCAATACTTTGTTGAAGCACCTTTGGCAGCAATTACAACCTCATGTCTTTTGTGTATGATGCTACAAGCTTGGCACACCTATTTTTGGGCAGTTCCTCCCATTCTTCTTTGCAGGACCTCTCAAGCTCCATCAGGTTGGATGGATCGGTGCACAGCCATTTTCAGATCTCTCCAGAGATGTTCAATCGAGTTCAAGTCTGGGCTCTGCCTGGGCCACTCAAGGACATTCACAGAGTTGTTCCATAGCCACTCCTTTGTTATCTTGGCTGTGTGCTTAGGGTTGTTGTCCTGTGTGCTTAGCTTTGCCCCAGTCTGAGGTCCAGAGCGCTCTGGAGCAGGTTTTCTTCAAGGATGTCTCTGTACATTGCTGCATTCATCTTTCCCTCGATCCTGACTAGTCTCCCAGTTCCTGCCGCTGAAACACATCCCCACAGCATGATGCTGCTGCCACCACCATGCTTCACTGTAGGGATGTTATTGGCCAGATGATGAGTGGTGCATGGTTTCCACCAGACATGAAGCTTGCCATTCAGGCCAAAGAGTTCAATCTTTGTTTCATCAGACCAGAGAATTTTATTTCTCAAGGTCTGAGAGTCTTCAGGTGTCTTTTGGCAAACTCCAAGCGAGATGTCATGTGCCTTTTACTGAGGAGTGGCTTCTGTCTGGCCTGATTGGTGGAGTGCTGCAGAGATGGTTGTTCTTCTGGAAGGTTCTCCTCTCTCCACAGAGAAACGGGTTCTTGGTCACCTCTCTGACTAAGGCCCTTCTCCTCTATTGCTCAGTTTGGCCAGGCGGCCAGCTCTAGGAAAAGTCCTGGTGGTTCCAAACTTCTTCCATTTACGGATGATGGAGGCCACTGTGCTCATTGGTACCTTCAATGCTGCAGAATTTTTTCTGTACCCTTCCCCAGATCTGTGCCTCGATACAATCCTGTCTCGGAGGTCTGCAGACAATGCCTTGGACTTCATGGCTTGGTTTGTGTACTGAAGTGCACTGTTAACTGTGGGACCTTATACAGACAGGTGTGTGCCTTTCCAAATCTTTCCTTTCCAAGAATTTACCACAGGTGGACTCCAAGCAAGTTGTAGAAACATCTCAAGGATGATCAATGGAAACAGGATGCACCTGAGCTCAATTTTGTCATGGCAAAGAATGTGAATATTTATGTACATGTGATTTATTTTCATTTTTTTATTTGTAATAAATTTGCAAAGATTTCAAACAAACTTCTATCATATTGTTATTATGGGGTATTGTTTGTAGAATTTTGAGGAAAATAATGAATTTAATCCATTTTGGAATAAGGCTGTAACATAACAAAATGTGGAAAAAGTGAAGCGCTGTGAATACTTTTCAGATGCACTGTATAACAGAGGTAGACAGATCTATCGGTTTTACCAATTAACTGCCGGTAGCTTTTTGGAACTGTCAGTATCGGCAAAAATCTACGGCAATAGTTGCCGATAGTTTTTCATAATTTATTCATTTCAAAATAAGAGTTCTTGATGTGTTTCGGGCTTGTTTATACTTAAAAGCACCATGTTATACACCAAATCTGAAATTATTTCTGGTTAATTTGGTTGAACAATAAACTGCTTATGGGATGATATTAATTTAAGACTCTTTGTCTGAGCCCATCATAGTAAGGAAAGCATATTATTTTTCTTTTGACATTCTACAAATGTCAAAAACAGATCGGCCTTTCCCACAAGCTTAGTAATCGGCAAAATCCACTATCGGCCGACCTCTAATATATAAATATACTGGCGGTCATTCAGGGATCATTTGGCGCACTTTGTTCACTGCAATTCTCTGACTGGTAGATTGTTGTTCTTCAGGATCATAGGTAGTGTAGTTCATCACCAGAAATATTGCTAATTTTAAACTTTTATAAACAATGAAAAGCAAAAAGAAACAAATGGATGCAAACAAGATGCTCCATACAATGAGAGGTAAGAATTATGCTCCATCTTTCACAAGATCCATATGCTACTATCCCTTTTTAAGGTTTAGGCTTAAGTGTTGTTCTTGGCTTGGATATCCCAAATAAATGTTTTCCTAAAATACAAGTACAAAGCGAGATACTTTCACAGCGTGTCAAGAGTGAAAGTTGTTCCGTGTAATGCGTGTTCAAGGACGAGGTCCACGCAACCATATGTCATTGAAAACGGTTCCTTTTAATACCCTTTCTGTTCTTTCAGTTGTTGATCAACAACAACTACAAAATTTTTATATTTTCCTAATGTCCCCTTTATAATTAACAGCATTAATTTTGTTAATGAAAACTAAGACGAAAAATGTTCGTTGACTATCTTTTTTCTACGACTAAGACGATGACGAAGACGGCACTGATGTCATTAAACTCTAACTGTGACTATATCAACATGCAATAATGTTGACAAAAAAAGAGGAGACTAAAATGTATACTGCAAGAAATATATACTGCAAGAGACTAAACCTGTACAATCATGCAGGATTTGAATGTTGCATGACTGGCTTGATAATCTTGTTAGAACACCTACAATACAGTGTTTACAGTCGAGAGCTCTGACTAGGAGATTTACTACTGAGTGAGTTATGAATGTTAAGTCACTTTCTATAGTGATAAAGTTATATATATATTTGGGGTGTAACAGTTAGAATTTCTCACAGTTCGGTTTGTAACACATTTTAGGGTCACAGTTTCGGTACAGTTCGGTATTTGTTTTGTTCAGAAAAAAAATATTACTGCCAAACCCAAAGAATAATCTATTTGGTAAACACTTCAACAGGTTTGCCCTTAATAAAAAGCATGGTTTGACAACAGTAACCATAGTTTAGCCATGGCATTTGCTGTAAAATCAGAGTAACCACAAAATGTTTGCAATGAGGTACCTTTAACCGACTGGTCCCAAAGTCATTTTTAGTAGATTTAGGGTACTACAGGGCACTGGGGTAAAGGGCACATTAGGGTTGCTCTGATAACAAATTTTGGCTTCGGTAAGATACCAGCCCAGATACCTCAATATCGATACTAACTCGATTCTTAGGCAACATTTTCTGATCAAAGAATCTTTGATTTTTGATGAAATTACACAGAAAATTACGGCATAAAGTCTTATAGATACAAATTATGCCTTTTTTAATTAAAATGTGTTTAATCAAATACATACTGTACAGTTTTAAAAAAAATGAAAATATAGTAATTTTCAAAAATATAGAGTGAATAATATTTCAACAATAATAATATATTTATTATTTTTGGTAAAAAACAAAAAAGATTACAACATTAAAAGATAACAATCTGATTACCTGAGGCAAAAGGCTACCATGGTTGTATCACAAACTGCTGATATTCAGTACACTTGCCTTTGTGATATTGCTTATAGATAATAATACAACATTAAAGTTATTATGACTATTATTGTCACTAAATTGAATATTAACACTTTTAAACAGTTCGTAATCTCTTCAATTTCACACATCCAGTTGAATAGAGCTCTTATTTCAGAGTGAATTTTATTTTGAAAGACCTTTGAAGTTCTTCCTGTTTGTAAAGGGTTTGTCACATTAAGCTTCCTGCAGCTCGTGATCTGAAATCTCCAAGATGCAATGGTGAAAAAGGTCATTTGAGAGTTCACAGCCAATTATACACTTAATACACTGCTCTGCAGCTGAATACTACTTGACACACTGCATGAAAATCGAGCATTAGTAGTGTGTTGCGTTTGTGTACGAGGAGGAGATGACAGAGCAGGACAGAGGCTCTCATTCGTACTGGGGTGCACATGTGACTGTATATTATTTAATTAAATGACATTCTTCTGCTATTTAATGATCACACTTGGCCATATCAAGACTAATTGTATTATTATTTTCAAATGGTCTTTGATTTAATCTCAAAACTCTCACATTATATTACATTTTGCTAATGGCACCATACTTAAATATGGTATCGAAATGAACAACAAGATGATATTGTACCGTTTTAAATTTGTTGGTATCTCGATATTACCGGTATACAGCGGAACCCTAAGGCACATTTGGTTTTATTGATTATATTTTATTTTATCTCCCAAAACACTAAATTGCAACAAAACTACCACAACACTTTCCTAAACACCTGTTTGACACTATGCACAGCTACATTTTCCTGATCTATGAGATCATTGTGTGTAATGTCTAAAGGTTGATTTTGAGGCAATTTTTTATCTATTATTGAATCTTTTAAAAAAAATGCAAAGTAATGAAGTTAATGAAAAGTCCTGAAATTATCACATTTAATTTGAGACAAAATACTTTGTTATTTTCAGTTATGTCTAAGGTGATTAAATTAAACGTTTTTCAATAACTGTCCAATAAGTGAAAGGACAGCATTTGGGGTAAAAAGTCCCCTTTTTGCAGGGGCTAAAGGCCCCCTATAAAACACATTGTTTTTCTTAAGTTGAGCAAACAGATTTGTACTGAAATATGTTCAAAGTGGTCTCACATGGACTGCTCCAATCACAATGGTGGTTCATTTGTTTATAGAATACTTTAGATGTAATTAAATGCCAAATGTGTTTGAAATTATCAGGATGGTGCACCATTTGCAGAAGTAGTTATTTTGATTTTAAATAAGCATTCTCTTCATTTGGAAATCAAAAAAAAAAAAAAAGAGAGAGAAAGAGAGAGATCTCAAAATTATTTGCATTAGTTGACAAATTTTGCATTAAAAACGTCTGCATTACTATAAACCCCCTGGGGGCCTTTCACCCTAAGTTTGTGGGGTAAAAATATATATTTTTTAATCAAACAACCTGTTGTTTATTTATTATTTATTTTCACACAAATTATGTTGCTCCATCAATATTTAATAAAAAGAACTCTATTTTTCATCTTGATACATTTTGTGAACAGAAAAAGCATATTTTCCTTAAGATATGTAAGTCAGTTCCCCTCAAGTGCAAACAGGTGCCCGATCACAGTGAACAAAGTTAATTCAGCACATACAAAATTTTATAATAATCATAGACAGTTACTTATATCAATTGTTTTATTATTTAAAGCCTAACAAATGTCGTTTTGAGAAGCAGCTCCCCTGAAAACATGTGCTTGCATAACATAAATTACATTAAAATTGCTTACATATATGTAAACTAAATACCAAATGCCATTTTGCTACTTATTTATTATTATTATTATTATTATTATTATCTAATGCAAACACATGTACACCTTTACAACTGTAATTGTCCAAACATATTGGGAGCCACTGTACAAAATCATTTAAAAATAAAAAATACAAAGCAGAGCCATTTAAGATATTGTGTAATAGATTGAAGCCATAAAACATTAATGCTTTCTCTTACCTTGTGTAGTCTCCGTTTGTCTCCTGCAGAAAGAGACAAAAGTGCTGTTGTCCGTGAATCAATTCAAAGTCAGACTGAAGCATTACACATTGTCTTGAGTCAATGTGGTAAGAAGCTTAAATCCAGAGTGGGCTTACTATAGACCACACGTCTGTAAACTTTGCATTAGACATATAACAAATAAGATTGTTTTTCGCATTTGAGTAAAACTTTAACTTTACACAAAATTGCACTCTATTACTTGGGTGCAACAAACACAAATGTGCAGGGCCGTAGCAAGGTATTCAGAGACCCCTAAATGTTTATTGCTCGGCCCCTTTCCTATTAAAAAACACAGTTTAGAATTTGATGTGGGGCCCCCCTGGACCTGTGGGCCCCTAGAAATGTTTACCACCTTTCATCCCCACTAACTATGGCCCTGCAAATGTGCATCGAGGGAACATTGTTTCTCAGCCACCCAAGTTCGCAGCAGTTTAGCGTCAGCGAGAGGATAGATGTAATAATTTCAAAGTGAAAATTCATACATGCAATAGTAAACACACAGTTATAACGCATTCAGTCGTTGTACCGCTTTAAATAAGCTCAGATTCAAATTGTGCATGAAAATGACTCGCTGCGAGCCTGTCAAATATAACGCACGGATTCAAATAAACTTACTCACCTGCACAGTGTATGCAGCCAACTTAAAAACGGTCTCACTCTCCACTTCAAGGTTTCCCTAAAATTGTTTAAAAAAGGACAATGTACGGGGAAAGTTAATGCATTTTGTATTACTTTTCGCAGACAAACCGAATCAAACTATTTTATCCCATCAGCTTCAACAAGCAGGTTCCACTGCGGACGATACCACCTAAGAAAAACAACGGGGAACTTTAAAAATGTAAACACTTTACCTATCTTACACTCATTGGATCATATGACGACTAACAAAACATAACAGATAATACATGAATTCAGAATGCTAACCAATAAAATAACCCACCAATATATTCTGAATTACCACTATTATCCACTCGTCTCCCCAATAACAATAAATGGTACAGTCTGCGAGCAGGTTCAGCGCTCGTGTTTCAACGTGCATTAAAGAAAGTTACTCTTATGCCTTACGAAAGCAATTAAACAATTCTTTAATAATGTGAATGGATTGCTTTAACCACCAAATAGCGCAAAAGTAATATCAAATAAAATATTAAATAAATGTGCGGCTCTTGTAGATTAACAAGTGTAAATGTTTGACGAGTTCACACGGGGTCGCTGTTCAGCAACGAGGAAAATCCCTCCAACCCTCAATCACGCCATATGCAGCCCTGTGGGAACCCAGATCACACCATTTCATCTGACAATGAAAGACATACTAGA